>NC_091441.1:79409591-79709591 GCF_964237555.1 Oryctolagus cuniculus
AAGACCAGTATGAAGACTTACTATGAAGACTCAGTATTTTAAAGTATTACGGGCTGGCGCTGGCGGTGGCATAATGGGTAAAGCCACGCCTGCAGTGCCAACATCCCATATGGGTGGTGGTTGAGTCCCGGCTGCTCCACTTCCAGTCTAGCTCTCTGTTATGCCCTGGAAAGGCGGTGGAAGATGGCCCAAGTGCTTGGGCCCCTGACCCTGTGTAGGAGACCCGAAAGAAGTTCCTGGCTTCTGGCTTCCAATCAGCCCAGCTCCGGTCTTTGCAGCCATTTGGGAGTGAACCAGCAGATGGAAGATACCTCTCTCTCTCTCTCTAACTCTAACTTTCCTTATTTTTTTTAAAGATTTTTTTCTTATTTATTTATTACAGTGAGAGGGAGAGACAGAGAGAAAGGTCTTCCTTCTGTTGGTTCACTCTCTCTCTCTCTGCCTCTAACTTTCCTAATTTTTTTAAAGATTTTTATTTATTTATTTATTACAGTGAGAGGGAGAGACAGAGAGAAAGGTCTTCCTTCTGTGGTTCACACCGCAAATGGCCGCAACAGCCAGAGCTGCGCCGATGCAAAGTCAGAAGCCAGGTACCTCTTCCTGGTCTCCCATGCGGGTGCAGGGGCCTAGGCACTTGGGCTATCCTCCACTGCTTTCCCAGGCCATAGCAGAGAGCTAGACTGGAAGAGGGCAACTCGGACTAGAACAGGCGCCCATATGGGATGCCAGCGCAAGCGAAGGATTAACCTACTGCCCCTAACTCTGGACTTTCAAATAAATAAATAACTCTTTAAGAAAAAAAAGAAAAGCATTAGAAATTTCCAGCTGATTACATGTTGAAATGATAATATTTTAGATATGTGGAGTAAAATAAAGTATATTACATTCAGTTCCACCTTTTTTTTTTTCAGTTTTTAATGGGTTTACATATGTGGCTCACATTTATTTCTGTGGGACAGCACTACATTAGTGAATTATCTAGTTTAATTCTCACCAGAGCTAACACATTACCTCACTTCACCAGTGACAATCACTGAAGCTGAGAGAGAACAGGAAACATACCCAAGGTCACTCAGGGAGTACTGGAACCAGGCTAAATCCAGATTTTCAACAGGGGCAATGATTATGGTCACATCTCACAGAATAATAGGTAGGTACTCAGTTAGTATTAGAGGGCATTTGACATTCAAATTATAATTTACTACAATTTGGACACCAAAGCCACAAAGCTGAAGTTGTAAGGTTCTGTGTGTCTCATAAATTCAATCTTTTAAGATTAACTTGGCTGTCATAAATATTACCAAACATTTAACAATGCAAGAAGACCAAAGGCCATTACTACGGCCTGTCTAACCAGACTAAAGATTCAAATTAAATTCCATCAAACCACACTGAGCCAATAGATCTTGACAAGCACCTCACATCCAAAAACCTCCAAGAGTCTGTTTTTGGGTTTCTTTTTTTTAATTTGCTCCCCCCTCTCTTTACCAAGACACAAAAGAAAGCCAGTAAAATGCTGAATAGGGTAAAAGAAAATGCAACAAAGTTAATAGGAGACTATAGATGGCCCTTCAGAATTTGTAAAAACACAAAAACAAGAGGGCACGTTTCCATCACTGCACAATCTTGCTTTTGTTTAAGAGCAAGTCCAGTCTTGAAACGTGTGGGTAATAAATCAGCCAGGCATTATTTTAAATCAACTGGTTTTATAAAATAAGCCAAGAGTGAAAGAGGCAGGACTAATTACCAACATTCCTTGATGAATTACTTAGCGGCGTGTGCTAAGTCAATGTACGTCGACGTCTTGATCCCCAATTTTATCCTGGACTTATTTCCCAGGAGGTAAAAAGAACATGTGGCTAATTAAGGCACCGATCTCCAGATCTCCACAGCCAGAAGTCCTCAAGGTAAGATTTCTTTCAAAAAAAAAAAAAAAAAAGAAAGAAAGAAAGAAAGAAAAAAGAAAGAAAGGTTCTTTGCCTGGTACTTATTAATCTAATTTTTACTACTTCACTAGAAAAACAGAGCTAATCTTGTCACCTTTAGACTGTCTGAACTACCATGCACTGTTCAGAAAAAATGTTACATATTTGTAACTTAGCCAATAAGAATTTCTTAAGCCTTTCCTAACCGGCAGGAATGTCTCTGGTTTGTCACTTCTAATTAAGTCTCAACAAAATTACCAGCCCCTAAATTTTAATTATACAAAACCCAGGGCCAACAGGGGAGATTACAACAAAGCTATGCCTAATGGTATAAGGGAAAAGAAATTTGAATTTTGCTTTATATTTTGGGCCTCTTAGCTACTTTTTAAAAATGATTCACAGCTGGGTAATCTACATCCTTTTGCTAACTTTTAGTTTTTAGGATTCCTATACTTTCTTATCTTTCTTCTAGGGAAGACCACTAGGGTTGCATAATGCACATAAGTCTAGTAAACTCACGTGATGGAAGAGCTGTGCTCCCCCGCAAGGTTGTGGGGAAGCTGGACTTGGCTAAGACTCTTAAACAAAATGCATTAGAGGCATTCACTTTAATTACATGAGGAATGCATGCATATGTTCTAGTTAAAAAAAATACAGCCTATGATCACCACCACCTCCAATACCAATTCCCATTCCAGAGATAATAGGAACAATTTGGTACAGAGTCAGCCAGATCCTTTTCTAGAACATTCTCTATTGTTTTAGGAATGCTTATTCCTTTTCCACGACCATTCTGTACTTTAACAGCCTCCCACTTTATCTGCTTCATATTTCTACTTTTGATTCATTTCCTTCTCAAAATGTTATAAAATAATATGTAAAAACATCTAACTTTATAAATAAGATCTGAGATACTGGTATATTATCAGAAGCTAAATTTTTCTCAAAGTTCAGGCAATACTCAAGTCAATACAGAGACATATTTAGGACAAAAACCAATATGCTATTACTAATTCCAACTATAACCTTGAGCAAAGCCACAGTACTGATTTACATGTTTTAATACAGATCCTACCTACTTATTTTAGTAGGGCAAAGTTAAAAATAGATTTTGCTTACACCTGTCCACAATCCCTCTTTTCAAAAGCTTACATATAGAAGGTAGACTATCACACTAACTCTTTCTTTAATTGTTGGGACTAAGTAGGTTTGTGAGGGAGGCTCATGACTTTGCGTATAAGATTTAGTACAGCTGACATTCACTTAAAAGCAAACAGAAAAACAATCAAGACAGACGTTCCAGTTATAAGTAGTAAGATACAGCAAAGGCTATACCACTGCAGGGGAAGAGAAACTAAAAATGCATTAATAATTTCAGAAGAAAATCCATATTAAGAGATGTATATAAGTCTACTTTATTGAATAATTATAAAATCACTTAAAACCATACAAAGACATTGTTAAAATAGAATTATAAAGCATATGAACTGGGATAGGATGGGCCATAAAGATCTTAAGAATCTTGGTGATCTTGAGTTAAAATTTTTGGATGTTGTTACTAAAACCTTCATGCATTCCTTTTTTAATCCATAATGATGACTATCACTGAATTGTGAATTACCTGGTCAATGTGGTCAGGCAGTCTCTTTACACAGTAAACATGCATCCAGTTCTTTCATCATGCATATCAGGGAGACTCAAGGAGATACTTTAATTATTCAATAGAGAAAGCCCTTACTAACTCCAAATGCTTAAGACTATGCATCTTTTTGTATGACCCTACATTTGGCTCTAATGTATTCTGTTCTTGGCATTCTTCAGAAATGGCTAAAGCCTGTCCTTAGTATTTAGAGAAAACACATCAGACAGCAGCACATGGGGTTAGCAGTAGATAGAGTAAGGTGTGGAACCTACCAAAAGGCCAGTGATAACTTCCCTAGTCTCAGTATCTCCTGCTGGAAGCTGAGGCTTAATCTACTGATTCCATTGGATTGTCAAAAGGATACATTAACTAAAAGATATGAACCATTTATTCTGCCATCCAATCCAAACCATAATTAATATGCCTGTAATCAAGGAAGCACTGTGGCCTTCTGTCCTCCAAGCTGTATAGGTAGTACCATATTCACATCAGTAATTTCTATGAAAGTGTGACGCTCTGTCCCAAAGCTCTGTAACAAACTTACTACGGAACCTGGGTGCCCATGTCATTTGAGAGACTGAACACAGCTTCCTCAGCCTTTTAAAGTTTCTCAGATCATTCACCCTATGAGAGGTACTACCACTAGGGAGTTCAACTGGGAGAGTTCAAACCCTGACTGTACCACTTAACTTCAGTGTCTTTGGATGAGCTTCAGTTCCTGCATCTGGGAGATGGGGATGCTAATAAGCACCAACTCACAGACCAATTTTGGGAAAAACCCAGTGCTGGCATGTGCTATGCACGCCTGCTATTGCTAAAACTTTTCCTAGGGGGAAAACCAGCCAGAATGCGGGGGTCATATCTATAGGAACCTCAATAAACCTCTACACACAACTCAAATGAGAGGAATTGGGAAAGATGTTGATTATCCTATAGGAACGCTTCTTAACATTTTTTTCCACCAGCATTCCCTGAAATAGCCATTTCAGACATTTTTCTCTTAACTGCCTCTCCATCTCCAACTCCATGAAATTTTAATAGCCACATACACTGTTTGCCTCTTTATGTACCTGGCTTTGCAGGGTTACAAACCATTGCAACATGTAAGACTTTTTTTTTTTTTTCCCTTCAGGAACCAGGGCTGATACCACCTTTGTTGGGGATGCATGACTTACAGGTCCCACCACATTAAAAAGAATTCACCATTCAGAACCAGGAAAAAACTAGGCCCAGATCTGTAAAATGTCCTTACCATGCCCCTCTCCCTTCCATTAGTACAGAATTAGGAGAACTGTGTAAATGAAAGGAGACCACACTTAATCAGGATGGCTTCACCTAACAGCAAAAACTGAGAAGGAGCTGTGCAGGTGCCTCTCTCCTGGAAACCCAAAGATGACTTCCTCAGTCATGAAAAAGTGACTCACGGAGAAGAAATTAAGCATCTTCATCTTAAAGAGAAGATACCACTAGGCTCAGGTGTTTGCTGAGCACAGGTGGCCCTACCCTCAGCTTGATGAAGTCAAATTGCCAAGATGCCAGTGTACCCTACAGCCACATAAAAATGGTCTTGTGCTCATACAGGGCAAACTGTTTCAATTTCATGTTAATATTATCTGGTGAATGTACAATCAGAGCTGACGTTTTAGTGTTTTCAGAGATGTGAACTTAGGTCAGTGGCTTAGTTGTGTGCAGGTTGAATATTTGGTTTTAGATAGTTGCTCCCCATGGGCCTGCTCTTTCAAGTAGCCCAAGCCTTAATATCCAAGCAAGGTGTACTTTCTTCAGCATTCATTACTAAATTCTACAGCATTTCATTACTCAAAGTCCACTAAAAGCAGTGTCAACAGAAAAACCAAGTCAAATACTAATCCATAAACAGTTACTTAGATTTTTGCCCTTCTTGGTCTGTTGTAAGTGTAATTCTTCCAGTGCAAGAAAATTTCAAGGAGCCCCTTCTTGTGCCAGCCTGAGATTATTAACTCCTTACCCACAGGGGAGCATAAACAGCCTGAGAAGCAAACAGAGCTCCGTGCAAACTGGGCACCCCACCATCAGAACAGTCTCAGAGGGAGAAGACTGTTCAGCCCAGGAAACAGCGGAGCTGGAAGCAATACTCCCAAAAGTAGAGACAACCACAAGAGGAAATTCTATCTGTTGGTTCCACTTGCAAATATGAACAAAGAGAAATACAGAGTTAGTTCTACCTCATCAAAACAGACTATTTCTTCAGACCTCACTCTCACAAAAGACAACTGTAGGGCTGGAAAACAGAAGAGGCCAGAAAGCCTGCACCTTAAACTGGTAATTTGGCAGTTAACTCCTCAGGGAGCAGGAAGAAAGGGAGGGCAAGTTTCCTGTTGGGCTATTACTCTGTATTGTTGAAACCTGTTCAAAGTGAACAAATACCATAGGCAATTTGTTTAAACAAATCAATAAAATGAATTTTAAAGAGGAAGAAAACTACCTTATGTGTGACATGGAATGAATGACTCAGACTGTCCAGGGAAATGAGGTCTCTGGAGAATGAAGAGCTAGCTGTTGGTGGAACCTGGAATTGTACTCCCTTTGTCCCCCTGGAAAAAGATATAGCCTTGCAGAAATCAAGTTTGATTGAAAAACTTATAAAAACAATTCCCCAAATCAAGGCTGATAGACTGTCACATTGACCAGGGATTTAAGCACATGACAGCCCAGGTAGGAATGGACTGCGGTATGTGAAGAAATCCCAGACGTAGCAGGTCCTTATCTTATGAGGACAACACGTCTAACAATGGCTTGCCTAACTAAGGGGACCAAGGCAAGCTTATCTAAGACAGGCTGAATCTCTCCCTGCTTCTTGCAGTCAAGATAATGATATTTGGGTTCTATATTCCTGGCTAAATACATTAGCAATTAAATCCAATGCAGAGTGTGGAAGAAGTCCCTTCTACCACTCCATAAGCTACCAACTCACTTGTAATTCCACATATACCCTTTTTCATGTTTTTGCATTATACCTGAAAAATAAGTTTCACCCTGAAATTCTACTCCAGATGGATTTTGTAATTTTCAGAGAAAAATCATCAATCTAAGTCATTCACACAGTCCATGCATAGTGAAAGCTTTTAGTATGTCAGTTGCAGAATGGGAGCACAAAGAAGCCACACTTCCATTACAACTCTCTAGAATCTCTATCCAAATAGATAGTATACTGATGAGATAGCTACCAAGTCAATGCCAACAGAAATTCAGTTTACAATATACAGGGTGCAGGCAAAAAGGGTGTTTGCATTTGATCAACAGCAAGAGTCACTCCTCAATTTGGAACAATTTTCCCAACGCTTGAAATTATTTGGAAGAAAAGGAAAAACTTAAAAATAAATTCCTTCCATTAAAAATAAATATAAACAATTAACAATCCTTTTTAAAAATATTTTCCAACACAGAACAGAAAAAAAGTACAATCTATTCCAGAAAGAACACTTGGCCTTTAAGTTGTCAAATTCCAAGACAAAAGTACAAAAGCAAACAAAAGAGAGAGAGGACTGTTTTCAAGTTATACACTGTCAGAGTCCATGTTAGGGAAGGTGGTGAGGAAATAAATCCTGACAAACTTGCCAGTCCAAAAATCAGAGCAACGAGGTGGTTTGGTAATTGATCAAAGTTAGAGAGCTGAGACAGTGAAAAGAGGCTTGGTGCATAAACAATAACTTGATGACTTGGTGGTTGGTTCCATGATGCTTCTGTAGCCATGAGACCTCGAATACCCACAAGGTCCATGCCTGATTATTCTGCTTTTGTTTGAAACTACTCCAGATTTTAAACCTCAGGTTTGGATGTTTCTCAATCATAACCGAAAAAAATCCACCTGTGGAAGAATCCTTTCATTAATGGTTCTTAATGGTTTCTTTGATCAGTCACAGCTTGAAGTACAGAAAGTGTCCACTACTGTGGAAAATACATTATGCATTCCAAGAGTTGGGTAATTTATGGTAAAGAAGCATCCTTAAGTTACAGTACCCAATTGACGAAGGTAGTTCTTTAGAAACCTAGAGAAGATGCACAGCAATATGACTATTCCAAGTCATTGGGCATGAAAGTCAGCAGAGAAATAAATCTATAAATTAATGAAATTGATATACAACCAGAGGTGAATCCTGCAAAGTTTCATGAATTTACAGAATGAACAACAACCACGTGTAAAGGAATGAGTGATGCAAATTTCCAGTTTCTGATGTGAATTCAAAATAGTCCTAAGTTTACCAGATGTCAACAATTTTTAAATGTGCTTTATAAAACTTCAAATTTTACATATAACTTGCCAAGGAAAGGGATTAACCCAAAAACACTAATTTAACTTTTCAAAATCCATCATTCAACCCACTAACAGAATGTTGGTAGCGTGAGTTTGTATGAAAACTTAACCATGACCTTACTTCAATTAAGTACTTGAACACCAGCTGGGAGATGGAAGTGATGGCACAGGGATTCCTGTACATGCTCGCACATCTAACTACATACAGTTACCTCCAGTGGAAAGCACGTATGTTGTTTTAGCAATTTAAATCTTTAAAAATTAAATGAAGAATTTACTCATATACTATGCAAAATTTACTCATATACTATGCATTGATTCATATGCTATGAGGATTTTCTCATATACACCATGAGATAATATTTAATAGAATTTATAACATAATGTACTTGATTAGTATACTTGATATTATCCATTCTTTGAAAAGCTCATATTCATAAAAAAAGTCTAAGATCATCCAAATTAATTGTGCTGCTTTTAATCATTTACTGCCTTATAATAAAAGCTACAAAATGGAAAACAAAAGGACTACAATTCTCTCATTTATCTTTCTTCAATAAATAATTGTATACACAAAACTTTAGAAAATATGTACTCTTTTATGAAGGATTAAGTCTTTACACATTTGAATTAATCATTTATATGATATTCTCCTTTAAAATTTTCATTGGTGTTTCTTAGAATCCTAAATCATATATTTTTATTTGGTCCTTCATTTACAAAGGGCACTAAAAATTGTTCAAAAAACTACCCAAATCAGATCTATCCACATTCTTATGCCAACAAGTCATTCTTTTCATTTATATGATACACTTCACTAGTTTATATAACTGAAAGTATCAAACCATGAAAGTTAAAAATAGATAAAAACTACTCAGCATGAAATATAAAATTTTCAATTGTTCACTTAGTTAGACTATGTCTTCCAGTGTTAATAATTTATTTGTGCTTTAACTTTGAAAATATTTCTGGCATTTCTATGTTAGGGACTGCATCTGTATCCAGTGTTACTAGGACACAGTAACATGAGGAAAACCAGATATGTCATTTGTAGGACTTAATGGAGATTTTAATGTTAATAAGTTCCCAAAATAACATACTTTAAGTAATAAAAAGATTTGGAAGTTATGTCCATTTTTAATATAAAATGTAAATGATGTTTTAACACATTTGCATTTGGGTCATTTCATCACCATTGGATAACTGCTCCAATAGGAAAATTGATTTCAGCTAATATGCTTTACTGAAATATCAAACATTACCTTCCAACTACCAGCCTAAATCCATGCCAACTCTTCTAAAGTTTGCCCTTTGGGCTAAAAAAAGATTATTATGGTGACTAAAACAGACTTCTCCACATCTAATTATAATTTAATTCATAACTTTAAAAAACCTGAGGTATAGACTAAACAATTATGATTCATGCAGTCATGAAACAAGTTAAATCTTACATAAATTTTAATACAAAATTAGTGATTGCTGATTTTCACCCAAACACAAGAGAAAGATCCAACATGTAATGATATAGTCCAGAGTATAAGCCTTGCCTTTATTTAAGGAAGGGGAGAAGAATAAAAGATCGGATAACTGTGGCAATATTTAGAATTTTAAACAACCATGTAGCAATAAAATTATATGTTAATCTACCTGGATCTTTTTTTTTCAGTTGGTTTCTCTATCAAAGAATTCCATTGTTCCTTTACTACATTTTAAAAGTGGCTTTTCAAATGAAAAATAATTTATTTTAAAGAATTGTGTTCCTACTCCAAGTCAGGATCACATATTCACTCCCTGATCATAACACATCATCTCTCTATTTGTTTTAGTAGAAAACTTTAAATCATGGGGAGGTGTTTGTTTTTCTTTCTCTCTCTGTCTCTCTCCCTCTTTTTTTTTTTTTCTTGAGCACATGAATGAATGCAAAGACCAACAACGAATCACCGGCGTGTAAAGTTCACATTGTTTAATGAACAGTAACACTTGTGACTCTTCAGAATGAATCAATTAGCTGAATGGGTTAAAAAAAAAAGTAAAGGTAAGAAAGTTCTTCTATTTCTCTTAAATCGGTCATATTTAAGAATTGAAATGATTCTTTTTTAATAAGGAATATCTCCCCATGAGATGCAGAAGACACATGTGAGACAGAATTCTATTCTTAGACTTGTTACAATTTTCCCCAGTAATTAGGAATCTATATGTCCCTGATAGGATGATGCTAACAAGCTCCTGCAGTTTCTATTCCAGCAAGAAATCAAAGAGACCCAAAGCAGACAACTCACTTCAGTAAAAGGATTATGTAGTCTGGTTATTAAAGCGCAGAAAGCTCTTCCACAGTTTTATATCTGAAGAGCCTTTGGAAAAGAGTCTGATTCTATAGACAACATTATTTACTAAATATAGAAGAAAAATAGAATATGGAAAATTAAACATAAAAATACATACAACTTATTAAAAAGAGGCCTGGTTTAGATAACTTTTACACGTTGAAACTTTCCTGAAGAAAAAAGATGTCATTATCACATCTAATCCTACTTGGGACTCTGCATAGAATTTCTGCCATTTATTGAGGTCTCCTATTTCACTGATAGTTTGCATCACTCTTTAAAAATATAAAGCCACATAGGAACCAATGGCATGGCACTTACTAGTATGACTCTGATGGGTCAATATAACCAAACACACACTCAGATCAATAAAACACCTAGGAAATAGAGAACAGAGGAGAGCTTGGTCCAACCAACAAGAGCAACATGCACGTACCTTAAGGACTTCCATCGGCACCTGGGTGGCAGAGGGCAGAGTGGTTGGCACACTGACGTTTATGGCTGGTGTCTGACTCACGGGCACTCTCTGTTGCATGAACTGGGCCGCCTGCAGCTTCTGCTGCTGCTCCCTGCGCTCCTGCTCCTGCATCTGCTCACGCATGAGTTGCTGGCGTAGCAAGATGCGTGATGTCATACTGGAGGAGCTTATCGGAGGCTTGGAGGCCCCAGGATGCTCTGCAGAACTGCTGTAGGAAAACCAAAATGCACATAACATTTAGTTTCCTAATGAGATCCTTCGTTTGCATTTTGGGGTATCCTAAATTGCACCAAAGTATGAAATGAGCTGGCACGAATATAATCAAGTCGTAGAATGGTACTCCACATAATTGAAAATCAAGAGGTGACAGGATTTAAGTCATTAGTTGTTGAATTAAAATGAGTCAGCTTGATTGCATCAAGACATTTTTATCCAGTAGTTTAATTTTTTTTTGACATTTTATGCTGTATACTACTCATCATCACCAAATATAGTGCCGCCATATGTAGTGCCAAGAGGCAATGTGTTGTAATGGCACCCAGATTTCTACATTTAAAAATAAATAGCTTGATTTGCTTTTCTGTATAACTGAATCTAACCAAATAACTACTCCTTCTGGTTATCTAAATTCTTTGAGGTTGTCTAAAATGTTTATTAATTAATGAGGAACTGTTCAAGGAAAAGGTGAGTTTTGCCATGGGGCAACTTTTATAAGATAAAAAATCATTAATGAAAGAAGCATTTGGACCACTGAACTCAACCTCAGTTTTTGGACAAGGGGCAGAAGACAAGCTAGTCTGACAAGCCAATTCTTCTCCTCCTGGTTTTGTTTGTACCATCTTTTCTTCTGATTCATCCTGGCATGCCTTCCACTATGAGTGAGCTGTGCATTCCCCAAGAGGCCTCCGCAAATGGTCTTGGTACACTCTATACAAAATTATGTAAAATGCTTAACCTCTAGTCAGAAGAGGACAAGACTTCTAATTTCACTAAATAGGGATTCTAATTGCTTATCTTGCCAGCCCTTTGACATCAACAAGTTGTTAAACCTCTCTCTGCCTCAGTTACCCTACCCAGAAAAAGGGAATAACCACATTTTTCACCCATTAATCCAAAATTAAATTAATTAAAAGTGGAGGGTGATTTTTAAAAATTATTTTTACTGTATCATTTATATTTTAAAGTCCTTCCCTTTAGGGATTTTGTGAGGATCAAATAAAACAATGCATAAAAATCCCATAGAACAATGAGTACTACATAGTACTGCCTCAATAAATGTTTGTCACTGCTATTATTACTGTACAGAAAACTTGTTACTTGAGTGTAATTTTTTAAAAATTTCTTTTTAGGACAAACACTATAAAACCCAAGTATCTGGAAACAGAATAAAAGGAACATTTGAGGAAATATTCACGTTGAGTTAAGTCACGCTTCACATAAAGTATTTGACCCTTGAGCTCGCTCTCTACCCGAGTACAAGCCCAAGTATTGCCTTCACCATCTAAGAAAGGGTATAATAAAGCTTTGAAATCACTGATTATCCTGAAGATCTCCTTAAAGACAGGAACCTTTAAAAGAAGTGTTTGTTTTGCCCCTACACAGTTCCAGAAAAATTATGTCATAAAAATTATACTGCAGGTTGCTTATTTTCACCACAGGAAATGGTGGAGTAAACTGTCACAGGCCAATATAATGTAATACTATGCAGTCAATAAAAAAGGTGTTGAAACATACTTATTGATATGAATAAAGTATGCAATATAATGAAATTGGAAAGGCCAGAAGCAAAATAGAACTCAAGGTAGGTTCCAATTTTTTTCTTTGTATTGTTTATGAGTACAAAAAAAGCAAAATGACCACATTTCTGTGCATCATTATTGGTAAACATTATTATAATATTTTAAGAAAAGTATTATCAAAAAGCTGTAAAGTTATTTTTCATCCAAATTGATTCAGAAACTTCAAGGACAGGCAATTTTTCTAAATGAAAACAAATTACAAATACAAATTTGGAAAAATTGACATTGCAAAGCTCTTTACAAATTGCAAACTATTACGAATCACCTATATTTGTCCCATAAGAATGGTTGAGTAAATTATGACACATGAATTCAATAAAATACCACCTACATATATTTTTTATACAAATCACTCAACTACAGAGCAAAGTAGGAAATGCATGCAATGAGAGTTCATTGTAAAGCAGGATTCAAACATGTTTACCTTTGGATTTTTAAAAAGTACAGTGTGTGCATATGTACAAAACATATAAAATGACTAACATGAGACACATGAAGATGATCATAATTGCCAGACTGGGAGTGGAATTATAGGTAAGTTCATATATCTTTTGTTTTTCTTGCCTTGACCATAAAAAGCAGTCCATTTTTCCCCCCAGTGGCAGAATATATGCCCCTGGATACTGATTTACGAACATGCAGAAATGACTTGAGTGATCAGTTGCCATCTGGCTAGAAGAAGGATATGTGGGTCCATCACAGTATTTCGACACAGAAAGAAAATGTGGGACTGGGTTCAGCACATGGGTTCTCTTATGGGTCTTCAGAGTCCCAGATCTCACCCCCTCTTTCCTTCATGTTCTCCTACACTTCCTACAGACACACATAGAATTGAACAATGTTAATACCTTGCTTACTGTTTTAATAACATGCACTCATCCACACCAGAAAATGACCTCAGCATTACCCTCTCCACATAAAATAATCTACTCACTGGGAAAGCTCTACAAAAAAAGCATCAAAAGAAAATGCATTTTCCCACTTTTCAGTATGTGTTCAAAGCTCAAATGTACTTTCCTAAGCCAAGAAAAGCAGGGATGAGGTGGCTATTTAAAAATAAATAAATAAATAAGCAGTCTTACTATTCAAAGCCTGTCAGGTTTAAACACTCCCAGAGAGACTGATCCTTTTGATAAAAACGGGAGCAAACCTTTGTGCTGTAGCAAATGCAGCTGTGGAATAATCGCACTAATTAGCTGCTCAAGACAAGTCATTGGCTGTGATACTGGGGGAAAAATCCTTTCAATTAACAGTAAAGCATTCTCAAGACATCTTGAATTAAAATTACTAGTTATCAACCACACCAAGGTTTCATACTTTAACAGCAGCACCAATATCATTTAAAGCATTTTCTGAAATATCCTGTGAGTAATAAGATTCATATTTACACAGAGGGCCAATACAAATAAATTGGAAACCCACTGAAGAAAACATAGCAGATATATCTTCATATTTATAAATAGCGCAAAGCTCAACTATTGAGTCTTCCACAAAAAAAAAAAAAAAAAAAAAAAAAAAAAAAAAAAAAAAACTAAGGAAAAACGGGGGTCAATTCACTGCACACACTCTCTGTACGACATTGCCATAGTGATAAAGGTGACTCCCAGATTCTCAGCTTAGCTCTCAATCTCTTAAGCATCCCTTTCCATTAGAAATAACTGGATCCACAGTTATCACTTTTCAAAGGCAAAAATGAAGATATCCACACTTGACAATGTCAGTAGGACAAACAAACGTAATGCTTTGAACTCAAAGTTCAGGTTTAGGTGAGAACATTACAGGCAGCTAGAATGCTTGTTTGTTAAAAAATTAAGACCAACTGCTGAAACTACTCATGACATAGGAGAGATTTCCAATGTATTTAATTTGAAAGCTAACTGAACTCATCCTGGTCCATGAAGTTCAGTCTTCGATAGATAATCCTAATTACATGAGTCTGATTCCTTTTAATCAGATTATGTAAAGGTCATTTATTCAACAAATAGTTGCTGCCAGGTGCTGGGAATACCTGGTTTCTAATCTCATAGAGTTTAAAGCCATGGTCATATAATTCTGAGATGTCTTAAAATTAAGTCAATTATCTAGATTATCAGACACCCATGTTCCATGTGGGAAGGTGTGCATTTTGCCATCAGAAATCACCCTTTGAAAACCAACTGGCAGAGAGGCAAATGCTTTTCCAGGAGCTTATGCGAATCACTGAAGCCAGACACAACTGCCTGAGCACTGAGAATTGTTCCACACCAGCTCACCAGGCATGACCACCAATTGGACTTCAGGTTTACCTCACTTTCTGCCAGGCAGTGAGGTCTTTAACGGGCAACTTAACTTCTCCAGGCCTCTCCAAATTCCACCTCTGAAGTAGACTGCAGACATTGGGTGTTAGCTGTCAGCACGGTGTCTGGAATGCAGTAGGTGGACAACAGATGGACACTGAATGTCGTTTGAGTCCCTACCTCTAAGGCTAATTTACATTTTTAACCTTCAAAGCCTCCCTCTTCTCTGTGATGATCCAGGCATATTGGTCACGGGATCTCAATGACCTGGCACAGTCTTAAGTTTAAAGGACTTATTGCCTTTATCAACAACTTAAACACATTAGAAATTCCAACACACCTCAGCTTCTAAACATCTGCCTAACCATCTCTCGCCTATTTAAAAAAACTTATGCTTATTTTATTTACTTGAAAGAGAAGGAAGAAAGAAAGGGAGGGAGGGAGGGAGGAAGGAAGGATCGATCTTCTATCTGCTGGATCATTCCCCAAATGCCCACATAGCCAGTGTTTGCAAGGCTGAAGCTGCAGTCCAGGAATTCCATCCAGTTATCATACCTAGGTGGCAGGGACCAATTTCTTGAGCCATCACCTGCTGCCTCCCAGTGTGCATATTAGAAAGAAGCTGGAATTGGGAATGCATCCAGGACTCGAACCTAGGTACTCTGATAGAGAATACAGGTATCCCAAGTGTGGTCCCAACCACTATGCCAAACACTTGTTGACACCAATTCCTCACCTTTGACAAAAGCATCACTACCCCCCTTTATATGATCATATGGATCAGCTTTGATCCTAACATCACAATCCTCCAAGGCAGGAATCTAGCCAGCTGAAATCTAGAAGCCGAAGGAATCGTTAAACTTTTCCCTGTGTTTTCCCTCTTCGATTCCTCAGGCAGAGCCTAGCTCTACTAGTACAAACCTGTGACAACAGCCAAGTAAGCCAATCTCTTTGTGCTTTGGTTTTCCTTATTTACAAAGATTATTTTTTTAATATATCTGTCTCTCAGCATTGTGAAGAGGATTAGAATTTATAATAGATGTAAAAAGTTTAGCACAATGACTAGAATATAGTCCAACAAACTGGGACACAGTTCAAGACTAGAGGCAAAAATAATAATAAACTATCAATGTGATAGTACTTTTCGATTCAAGGGAGAAATTTTTATAAGCCTATGAGAAAGTTTGGACCACAGATTATATCTTATGAAGTATAAGTAATTCTGACTTAAGTCCAAGAAAACTTTTGGCCAAAGTTTTGCAAGGATAGAGAGGAGAATACAATCTATTCTGCAATAAAGTAAGAATACTGGCCAGCGCCACAGCTCAATAGGCTAATCCTCCACCTGTGGCGCCGGCACACTGGGTTCTAGTCCTGGTCGGGGTGCCGGATTCTGTCCTGGTTGCCCCTCTTCCAGTCCAGCTCTCTGCTATGGCCCAGGAGTGCAGTGGAGGATGGCCCAAGTGCTTGGGCCCTGCACCGGCATGGGAGACCAAGGAGAAGCACCTGGCTCCTAGCTTCGGATCGGCGTGGTGCGCTGGCCACAGCGGCCACCGGGGTATGAACCAACGGCAAAGGAAGACCTTTCTCTCTGTTTCTCTCTCTCTCACTGTCCACTCTGCCTGTTAAAAAAAAAAAAAAAAAAAGAATACTAGTGTGTTTCCCCAGTAAAAAATAATTTCCATTATAGTCATTCAACTCAACTGATAGGGCTCAAGGTCTCAATGTTGCCTTCACTGGAGTACAATTTACTTATGTCCAGGGAAGCACAATGGCTCAGATTCACATACACAACAAAGACATAGGAAGGCACCACATAGTGTTAACTCCACTAACAGATGAGAAAGTTATGTCATGGACAGGTTAAACCTCATGAGTTTTCAAGTCCAGAAGGTTGGCTATAACAAAGTCAGCTGAGGATTTTCTCTAAAATATCAATGTCTCAATTCCAAAATTTTTGTTTCTTCGGAGGAAAGACACAGGAATCAATATGTTGGCAAGAATTCTGTAGTTGATACTTGATTGTGTTAGGAAACAAAAAACACCCAAGATCACCCATCTGCATGCACTTATCTGATTGCTAAACCAGAGCATCTTCTTCTGCAACTGATTAAAGAAATATTCAATTTACTTATGTCCATATTCAATTCTCTACCTCCAGTGAACCCGACCAGAGCCTAGACTCCTTCTGATACTGAATACAACATATTAGGTGGCATGGAATGAAAAGAATACTCATTCTTGCCCAATCATCCATGAAAATGAACAATAACATCTGTCCAGAGACTGCCAATGGATCTTTAGGGTGACAGGACAATTACTTTATCATAAATAGAAGAAATAAATTAGGTGAATCTATAGAAATTTCCCTTAACCAGTCTGTGCTACCAGCAAAAGAAAATTCTGAAGAACATTTTGCAAGTGCCATCAAGGATAAAAATCTGAGTTGGCACATGGACACATGTAATGATTAGCATTTCAAAATGATTGGTGCTCCTGTTACCTCAATCTTTCCTTCCAAAGTAATTCAGGAAGATCCATGTATAGCAGAAGCCAAGTACCAATAAGTAATTCTATCATCCCACAATAGTTGGGAGTAGAATGCTTGTCAAAGTGAAAGTACAAGTTGCCACAGATTGGCTTCAGACACTGAGATCATCTGGACGTGGGTCACCATGAAACTTGGGTTTCAGTGGTCTAGAAAAAGAACAAAATCTGCCAAAATGTAGCTGCTTTTGGTAACATTACTAGTTCATATAATAAATACTCTAGGTTTCTAACACAGAATAAAGTTTTCAAAATGCAGCATATCTTTCTCTTCTTTCCTTCAACAAATATTTGAATGCTTTCCAACAGCCTGATGCCACTTGACCCGTGAGATACCCTGGTGTATAAGCCAGATAGTGTTCCTGTCTCTGGAGCTTCACTTCTTTCACTGTACAAAAGGAGGAACATATACTACACACTAAGATCCACCACTCACATATAAGTTAAAATCTGAAATTTTTGCTAACACTCCTAACACTAGAAGCTCTCCATATTTATTCAGAACTCTCCAAATCAAAGACAGTCTTAAGAAGATTCCTAACACAGCAGTATTCCCCAAAAGAGTACACAAAAAAAAATGTACTTTAAGTCAGAAGAAAAAAATTGAACATTAGGAGTTGGTACAGTAGGCTAAGCCTCCGCCTGATGCACTGGCATCCCGCATGGGTGCCAGTTCATGTCCCTGCTACTCTTCTTCCCAACCAGCTTTGTTATGGCCTAGGAAAGCAGGGGAAGATGGCCCAAGTGCTTGCACTCCTCTACCCACGTGGGAGACTCAGAAAAAGCTCCTGGCTCCTGGCTTTGGATGGGCTCAGCACTGGCTGTTGTGGCCATTTGGGGATTGAACCAGTGGAGCTGGAATTGAGAGCAGAGCTGGAATTTGAACCTACACACTCTGACATGTGATGCAGATATCCCAAGTGGTATCTTAATCATGATGTCAAATATTCACCCCAGAACACTGCTTAATGTTATTTTTATCTCATCATCATTATTTTCTATTTTCATGTTTCATAATGTAACATTAGTTCAGTAGCATCCAGATCTAATTTATAGACACGATAAAAATTTGTTGAGAGTTTACTTAGGGAAAAAAACCTAACTAGGACCAATGATCAAAAATGTTTAGAGATCTCTATGATGTAATGCTCTTCCTGGCAATTTTTTTTATCACTAGATTTTAAGTTGGTTATTTTAATCACTCACAGTGTGCTTCCCACTTCTACATACTCCAACTAAGACGATGTCAATTTCCTACTAGCAGATATTTTAAACTGAGGATATGAATGTTGCCATTTCCTCCTTTTATGACTGATCTCCATTTCCCACAGCTGCCACTGTGGGCTGGCACACTCAGCACTCACTTCCTTTCAAGGAAATGGCCCCTGAGAGCCAGATCACTGAAAGGTTATAAAGCAGATAAAGCTGAAAGGGCTCTCACTCATGTTTTCTGTCTTTCATATCAAGCTTCCTTCCAGGACACTGCACTCGAGAATTCTAGCTCACTCTGTCCAACCATGGGGTTCCATTCACATCCAGCTGCCATGATTCAAAAGGCTCTGAAAAATCCAGCCCCTATAAGGTGTAAGTAATTGACAAGGCACTGCAAGATGGTCCACCTCAAGTATTTTAAAAGAAAGAATGCTTTAAAAAGCCAGAACTTTGACGATCTAATGACAGAATTCAGACATGAGTGTAAAATTGGAAGTTTTTTATTTTTTTCTAAACTTTAAAAAGTTATTTTATTTAGGAGTCAGCATTGTGGTTCAGTGGATTAAGCTGCTGCTTGCAATGCCAGTATCTCACACAAGTACTGGTTCAAGTCCAAGGTGCTCTTCCTATCTGGCTCCCAAAAGTGGCAGATTATGGTCCAAGTAGTTAGGCCTTTGTCCCCAAGTGGGGGACCCCCCAGATGGAGTATGGCCTGGCCCAGACTTGGCCATTGTGGCCATTTGGAGAGTAAACTTAATGGATGAAAGATTCATTCATTCTCTCTCTCTCTCAATGGATGAAAGATTCATTCTCTCTCTTTCTCTCTCTCCCTCGCTCTCTCCCTCCCTCTCTCTTTCCCTCCCCCTCCTTACCTCCCTCCATCACTCTTTCAAGTAAATAAAATAAATTTTTTATAAAATCATTTTGTTTGGAAAATTTGATCAACATGTAATTAGAGGATTTTTAATGGTGGAATGCCCTTCCATCTCTTCTCAAATAACTGTTCCCAACCACCAGACACAATCTACTTGAGCAGACAATATTTTAACAGAATAGAGAAGGTTCAAAAGCCTTAAACTACTATCACTTAACAATTATTGAATGCCCAGGAAACTCCTACCAAGATGCAAAATTTGCAATACTGTGTTAGAATCAAGATAAAAGTACAAATTAGGATCTAAGGAGTAGTGAATGAGTACATCTGTCATGGATAAGGAGGCAAGCTTACAAGTATCAGTAGTGACTTTGAGTTTCCATGCATTATGTAAGCCTGCTTAGCATCTTGTCCTGCTTTGGTAAAGTATCTTGATTTAACTTTGAAGAACCAGGCTCCCTCACTTTCATCAGGTTTGGTGTTGCTGCTACCTCCAGACAGGGAAATATAACCCAGTCTTAGCAAATCCACATATCCACCCACGTGATCATGGCAACCAGCTCAGGAATGGGCTTCTACTCCAACATGGTCCAATAAGAGTCAGGGTGATGCCTCTGACTGAAACTACCAGGGTAAAATGTTCTCTTTATATAAAGGTGTGGAAAGCTGGTAGGATGTAAGTATGGGACCTCCTACTTGTACCTGGAAAAAAAAATTAAAAACTAGATGGCTTTGTATTGGGAACTAAAAAGCACAACAAAGTTTGGAGCAAAAAGGAAGAACCAAGAGAAAGCCAATGTTTGGATGACATTGAACACTGCGTTAAACAATCCTTAAAGTCTGGATAAACCTAGACCAACTCTGGGCATTGATGGACAAGGATCTATCAAACTCCACTTTTGCTAAAGCCAGTTTGATGTGCCCTGGGACACCATCACTTGTTTTGGTGACATTTTAGAAAATATCAGTAATTCTGGAAAAGATAAGCAAAGCTTCAGCCTAAAATCAACAGTTCAAACAATCCAGTGTCTTATTCTCTGATTTTATCCTCATTGTGGCTTAGTGCACTGCCCCCCAAACACTTCTCAGCTTCCTAAGAGCTGAGCTGGCTACAAGTCTAACTTTTGCCAATGAGATTTAATCAGAAATGACAAGCAGCACATCCTGGACAGCTTTAAAAGATACCTTTCTTTGAATGTCATCCATCATGCCTCCCATGATTGGACTGCACTGGTTGGAGCTCTAACCAGCCATTCTGGACCAGGAATATGAAGCTCAGACTTAAAGTTGGTAAGTATCTGGTCTTTGTGACTTGGCCAGCTTCATGAGGGCAGAAACGGTCACATACTTCATTCCCCAGCACAGGATAAATTATTTATACAATGGGTAAATTATTCATACAATGGGTAAATTTTCTCTCTCTCTCATAACAAATACCCCACCTCAGGGAATCAAATAATACTACAACCTTAATGTTGGAGGATTGTTAGTGAAGCCGTTAGCTTGAATCATCCAGTTACAGAGCTCTCTAAGCTTTAGGATTCTACTATATTTCCTTAATTTCTTTCTTTTTTAAAAAAGTTGTTATTTATTTATTTTTAAGGCAGAGAACACTAGGGAAGGGAATCTTTCATCCACTAGTATATTCTCCAAATGCCTGCAACACCCAGGTCTAAGCTAGGAGCCAGGAACTCCAACAATGTTGCAGGGGCCCAAGTATTTGGTCCACCCCACTGCATTGCAGCTGGAACTCAAACTGACATTCTTATGTGGGATGCCAACATCACAAACAATGGCTTTACACACTGTATCACCACCTCCTATTAATTTCTTTTTTAAAAACAAGATTTTATTTACTTATTTGAGAGGTAGAGTTACAGAGAGTGAGAGGGAGAGAGACAGAGAAAGGTCTTCCATCCGCTGGTTCACTCCCTGATTGGCCGGAGCTGAGCCGATCCAAAGCCAGAAGATTCCTCGGGGTCTCCCACAGGGGTGCAGGGACCCAAGCATTTGGGCCATCCTCCACTGCTTTCCCAGGCCACAGCAGAGAGCTGGATCGGAAATGGAGCAGCCGGGACTAGAACCAATGCCCATATGGGATGCTGGCACCACAGGCGGAGGATTAACCTATTGTGCCACAGTGCCGGCCCCCTATTAATTTCTATGAATAACTTTCCCTCTACATTACAAGACTTCCCAAGTCAGGATAGATCTCATAATCAAAGAACATATTTAATAGAATTTTCTCCTCCATCAGACAGCTGCCTTACAATCAACAGTGAATCAGACTCAGGGAAATACATGTGATAGAGAAATACTGTGGCATCGAACTAATGGTAGCCCTGTCCAAAGCTGAGTTACATTATGGTTTGTTAATTCACAAATCTGGGGGTGGAAAAAAGCCTGACTCAATAAAATCAGAGGAAGAAATATTGAATCATTTAGTAAGTAAAAAGCCATAGAACGCAGCAGATAAGCCCATATCCCAGGGCAAAATGGTTGGGTTGAAATCCCAACATTCTCGGGGCCGGCGCTGTGGTGTAGCGAGTTAACGCCCTGGCCTGAAGTGCCAGCATCCCATGTGGGCACTGGTTCGAGACCCTGCACCAGCATGGGAGACCCAGAAGAAGCTCCTGGCTTCGGATCAGCACAGCTCCAGCAGTTGTGGCCAGTTGGGGAGTGAACCAGCAGATGGAAGACCTCTCTCTCTCTCTCTCTCTCTCTCCCTCTCCCTCTCCTCTCTCTGTGTAACTCTTTCAAGTAAAATAAATAAATTGTTGGGAAAAAAAAGAAATCCCAACATTCTCATTTTTCAGCTGTAAGACCTGAGCTATAAGACTTGCCCAAATTTCAATTTTCATATCTGCAAAATGGGAGTGAAAAAAAGTGCCTTCAAGAGCAGTTGTAAGAACTAAGCATGTGAATATGGATAAGATGCCTAGAATGGTGCCCACAAGCAATGGGAACAATGACCAAACATTAGGCACTGAGTTCTTCTATACCAGGTTTAATCCCTGCAACGATATCCTCTGAACCTCTTAATATCTCAAAGCTAGTGACAAGTTATTTTCTCTAGAACTCTATAAGGTTGCCTTTTGCTATGGTGCTACTTTGCTTTCCTAGACAAACCATTAATTCACAGTGTGTGCCCTCCTGAAAGAACAGGCACAGAAAAGTTAATGGGCAACAGCTCAGTGCACATGTTTTCTCAAAAATGTTTGTTAAGAATTTCATTCTGAGACTTTATAAGGGAAGCAAGCTCCTATGAAACACAAAATGATGAATTAGTTTGGGTGTAAAGTCAGGTTCTTGGGCTGCACAGATTTGCTAGCGTCAAACATTCGTGCCATCCATTACTGAGCTTAAAATTAATATTAAAAAATAAAACATTAGTAAGTTAAAAGTCATTCTTGCAGGGTATGAATCACAAAGAGTACACGTCACCTCTGCCACTATTATCTGATTTATAAGGCAGAAATTTAAACATTACTAGCATCACATTTTAAATACATAAATATTTATCTACTAGGTTCATAAAATGCTCTATCATTTTCGGAGAGATGAGTAATTAAACTGCTTTAGTGTCATTTAGAATACACTATCTAAAGTTTCTACAAAAGTAAACTCAGACACAAAAAAACAGACGCATCTGAGATTAGAAATCTTTTCCAAAACCCTTTAAAGATGTACCCACTTTAAAGATGATGAACTTTAACCCACACTTAAATTCACAGGAATTTCACTTTTTCAAGAATCAAATTCTAAAAATAGTTCTACATCAAGTATTTTTCCATCATTCTTGCTGTCTTTAAACACACCTTCACAATCTGCTGAACATAATGCTTTTCTGACTTAATCAAAACCTCTCTCATGACCCAGGAACGTTCAGTAAATAATTATTAAGCTCCAGAGGTGGCTTTTGCATAAGTTGATTTGCTTGAATGCCTATTCACTTTAGGACACAGCTTTCAGTATTGTTTTCAGACCTTATCACTTAACAGTTAAAGTAAATGTTAATGGGGGGGGGGGGGGTGGTTACACAAGCATCCAATTAGTATTTCTCCAATTTAGTCTTTCTTGGAAAATGCCAATTTCAAATTTGTTCTACGCATACATCCAGGCAGATGACTCTGATTTCTGGATGTTTTGTTTTCCTTTCAAAGAAGAAAAAAAAATCAATATTACCAAAATGGGAAAGAGATATTTATTAATGCTACTGTTACTATTCCACAGCCAAAAATAGAAAAGAAACAAAAAAAACCCAAAGTGGTCACAATGGGATTATTTTGACAAATATTACTGTTTTCCTGAAAGAAAAAATAATTTTTTATTCATAACAAAGCTGGTTTGCAGTCTATCTTGTAATCATAAACCAAGCTCTGCTCCTTTTCAGATTTTTCAAATAATCAAGCTTTTTTTTTCTTTCTGTCATTATTAATTTAAGAGCAACATTCAATTTTAAACGAGAAGGCAAAGATACTAGGCTAGCATTTCTATCCTCCAACCCCCACCCCAACACACAAATTGATTGTTATCCTGTCATAGCCTCCACCAGAGGTTACACTTGAAGCAGATTAATGCTACAGTCACAAAGTAACAGCTCCAGGATTTTTAACTCCCAATAAAACCTTTCTTTTTGCTGTCTTCCCCCCTGCAAATGAAAAAAAAAAAAAAAAATCCACTCCTGTTAAGTGGTCCCGGGATTATTTCCAGAAGAAAACTTGACTTACAGATATAAGCTTTCAAAGGAGCATGGCATGAACATCTTAAATCTAAGCGCCTCCATCTTTTTTCCTTTAAGGTGTTCTGCAAGCCCTTGGCGAAGAGTGAAAGTCAAAGTTAGTTCTGGCACTGACTGTGTCACTAGGGGTGGCTCCTGATAAGGCCCTGGAAACTCCAATCCAAACACAGCTCCGCGCTAGAACTGTGCCTGGTGTCTGTCTGTAACAGCAGACCTGCTTAATCCAGTACCTACTGTACCTGCAGGACAAAAGTGCTGCCTCACACTGCAAAGGGGGCTAAACCCACGCCTGGCCAGAAACTCAGCCCTGCAGCCTGGTGAGCACCTGGGATGCTGATTTAGCCTTCCACAGCTCAGATACCGGTTCAGGCTTGCAGGGGCTGCGCGTTATTACAGAACTTGAAAGGAGAGGTAATTTCACATACCAGTGAATTTTTAACACTTAATGGAGTCCCAGAATCTAGGAGGCAGGGTTTTGGGATTGCTCGTGTCCCTTCTCAACTCTTCACACATCCCTAGCTGTTTTGCATCCATGCACAAGCATTTCTGGAGCTTGATAAATGAACATGCTCTCCCGCCGACAGGATAGAGATCCAACAGCGTTCCTTGCCCTCAGACCTCAGGAGTTGAGAGGGGGGCTGTCCTTGCCTCGTCCTGGTGGAAGTAAAACACAAACTGCTCCTCACTGTGGGCACTGTTGTTCAGAACACAATTCTTCAGCTCAGACATCTGTGTGCCCTCAGACTGTCACCCTGAACGCATGGGTACCCAAGACATAAAAAAAAAAAAAAAAAAAAAAAGCAGCAATACATGCTTTCAAACCGCACTTTAAAATGCAGACATGACAACATCAACATTATGAAATATTTAAGCAGCTCCTACGTTATGAAAAATCTGTATGTTTCTTCCTGCACACAATTCAAAGGTCAGATCAAAGACATCTGACAGCAACTGGCTGTGTACCCTAGGCAGTTCTGTGCTTAAGATTTGAAAGCCAAAGAGAATGACTAGAAAACAATGCCATCCCCATAAGCCATCACAAATTCAAATTCCATAAATTAGCGAAATTGTCATTTTTTAAAACTGCCCCCTAGTAACAGGAGACACCCAGCCAGCAGTCTTCACCAAACTATTTCTGAATCTGCTTATACTTTATTCATTTATTCATTCATTCAATGTAACAACTATGAAGCCCCAGTCACTATGTAAGCTCTCAGCATTTATAGTCCAGTGGGAAACATATGCAATAATCACATAAATACACAATGATAAGTATGGTAACTGCTACAGGGAGGTGAAGCACTTTGAATTTAATGACAGGGACTTGGGCTGAGCTGAGAGACAGGGAAGAACAGTCTGGAAGAATCTTCCAGGAACACTGATAGAGGCAGGAAGCCGTGGTGGGAAGCCAGCAGGAGGAGACCTTGTGGCTGGAGGACAGAGTGAGGCGAAAGCATGGTACTCCTGAGACCACTGCAGGACCAGGGCCAGAACACGCAGAATCTGGAGGGCAAGGAAAGGTCACTGGCTTTGTTCCAAGATGAACAAAAAACCATTTGGAGAGGCTGTAAATAGAGGAGCGATGAGCTCAGATCTAAGTTTTTAGCAAGGCCTGTCTGGTTGCTATGTTGAAAGCCTTCTAGAAGACAGACAAGATTAGCTACTGCCACAGTCCTGGTAGGAGGTGATGATAGCTCATGAGTGGATGGGGAAAAGGTGCAAAGTGGATTGAGAAAAGTAAGCAAATTGCCAGTAAAATAAATGAAGGAATAGGAAACATTCAGGTGCCTGGGAGAGTCATCACAATCAGCAGCAGCAGTCACTGGGTCCTTTCTCCATGCTAACAGGTGTGGTGACACTTGAATGGGGCAGACAGATGACTAAAATTCTACACTACTCCACTTACTACCCTCCCCCACCTCTCTCCTCCTGCCACTAGCACAGTGTTGCAAGAAAACTAACAGGTTCTGGTGTCAACTTAACCAGGTTTGAATCCCATCACATACTAATGCAGTGACCTTGTTCAAAATACTAAACGTTCTATTGGCCAGGTTCTTCACCTGAGAAGGGAGATATTACAAGGGGCTAGCCCACAGGTTACTGCTGGAGTAGAATGAGATAATATGTGAAACGTGTTCAACATAGTCTCTGACACATAGCAAACTCTCAATGAAAAAAAAAAGTAGCTCTTATCAGTACAATTGTGACTGATGCTACCTTAATTAACAATGATGGACCGAGAGAACCAAGGGAAATTGGACAGAGGAAAAACAAAATCAAAATAGAAGATCAAGGAAAAAAGAATAGGGACTCACTGCATCAGGACCTTTTTCAAAAAGATCAAATCAGATTTCCCCCTGCCCAGGGCACTATTTGCATTAAGTTATAAGGCACCGGGTAGGTTTTAGAACTGAATCTCTGATTTATTACATGCTTACACACAAGGAAAATGTGTGTCCTCTATGTACTCTGAAATGTTGACCACGAAACCAATGGTATCAATTCCAGCCATGTGGCACAATGTGATGCCAAATGCTCCCCTGACATGTTCAGCCAAAACATTTCCTTATGTTTTATTCTGGACAATCCATCACCCCAAGGAAGGTATCCATAGACCATCTACATAAGTGGGTAAATAAAATTACTCCTAAGGGTCAAGTATTCAATTTTTTTATAGTACTTTAGAAAGATTTAGATGGCACTAGTGTTCTCTGAGGACCTTCTGGGACACAGAAACGAAGTATCTACCAGCAAACAGACAAAAGCTTGACTTAAATGTGTTCATCTGCCACCATCACAGGTTTCATGATATGCTACAAATATTTCCCCAGGACTCAGATATTTACCCCCAGGTCAGCATCCAATAAATGTCAGCAAATGTCCGGGCACCAGTGATCACATCCTGAGTTTGTAAATATATGTGCTTGCATATGAATACATATACACACATGCAACAAACACATCCACACACCCCAAATTTAACACAAACTGAGAACTGAAGAGAGGAGGAACACTAAAGACATAAAACACAGAATACAGAATAAAGATACTGCCTGTACTCTAATGCATTCCACATTTGAATTACTACTCCTTGCCCCAAACTACAACAGATCAACTACAATGATCAGGATTCTTACTGACCCTTTAAAGCAGAACCTTACTAAAATGGAATTTAACACAATCAACCATGCAAGTGACAGCCAGCTTTTTCTTTGGAAGCTAAATTGGGCTTTGGAATCTTTTGGGAAGGAAAATTCAATCAGCATTTCGAAGAGGTTAGAGAAGAGATAAGAGGTTTTACTTGTTACCCTGTCCAAAACTCAGCTGAGGAAAAGCACAGCCACTCTTCTATCACAGCTCAGAATAATTCTCATTCTATTTGAGTATAAAATGTTTTCTTGGCCCCTGTCATAGTACAGCATTTTCTTGTATTTTTGCTTTCAACAGCTATTCTTCTTTTCAGTAAAACTCATACTTCTACTCATGAACCCCACAACAGTTACATGCCAGGCATGGTACTGATCCATGAACCATCTCCAATCCAAGTTAGCAAGCATCTGCCTAGTCTTGTGATTTTTTATTATGATCCTAGCCAATGGTTTCCACATCTTATCAGAATCATCTAGGGAGTCTGCTCCCTCCATAATTCCTCTGAAATAAGTGTAGAAGATTTTTAGAAGTATAAAAATCAAGGCTCTTTCCCCAAACAAATGAGTGAATGAGACTCTCTTGGGGGTTGTTCAAAATTCTGTATTTGAAAAGCTTAGTTACTCATTTATTTTCTGGGGGTAGGGGGAGTGTTGAGAGAGAGAGAGACAGAGAGAGAGAATGAATATGTTTCTATCCACTGAGTTACTCACCAAATAGAATGGCCCTGGGCTGGACCAGTGACAAAAAGCCAGAAGCCGGAACTCAACCCAAGTCTCTCACATGGGTGGAAGGATCAAGTACTTGAACCATTACCACTGTTCCCAGAGTCTGCATTACCGGGAAGCTAGAATCAGGAGCAGTGCCAGGTAATGAACCCAGGTACAATAGGGGGTGTGGATGTTTGAACCAGTGTCTTAACTGCTAGGCCAAATGCCTGCCCTGGAATCCTGCAATTTTTGGAACATCTTCATAAGAGTCCAATGTAGAAACCATTAACATATAATATAATATAATATAATATAATATAATATAATATAATATAAACTGTAACTGCATATAATATATTCTATATACATTATCTCTCTAAGAGTGACAGGAAACCAAGAATACAAGCTTCCTTTATTTGTTGAAAAGGTAAATTACTGTAAAATTTAATTCTTTTTTATTTTTGACAGGCAGAGTGGACAGTGAGAGAGAGAGACGGAGAGAAAGGTCTTCCATTTGCCGTTGGTTCACCCCCCAATGGCTGCTGCGGCTGGCGCACCGTGCTGATCCGAAGCCAGGAGCCAGGTGCTTCTCCTGGTCTCCCATGCGGGTACAGGGCCCAAGCACTTGGGCCATCCTCCACTGCACTCCTGGGCCACAGCAGAGAGCTGGACTGGAAAAGGGGCAACCAGGACAGAATCTGGAGCCCCGACCGGGACTAGAACCTGGTGTGCCGGTGCCGCAGGCGGAGGATTAGCCTATTGAGCCGCGGCACTGGCCAAAATTTAATTCTTTAAAGTATCTAGTTCACATTACTCTGGACATGCTTTGAATGTCCAGTGAGAGCCTTGATATGAGGTAATTAAAGAGTACCATGGAAGAGTGGGCGTTTAGCCTAGCAGTTAAGATGCCTGCATCCCACGCTGGAGTACCTGGATCTAATTATGGGTTCTAGCTTCGGACTCCAGGTACTTGCTCATGCAGACCATGGAATCCAGCATTGACGGCTAAAGCAACTGGGTTCCAGCCACCCACATGGAAGATCTGGATTGAGTTCTCAGCCCCTGCCTTTGGTTTGGCCCAGTCTCAGCCATTGTGGGCATTTAGTGAGTGAACCATCAGATGGGAGCTCTTTTGGACTGTTTTGCTCTCTGCCTAATATAAAACTATAGCAGCACAATGGTAATGCACCTCAAAAAGTACTCTCTAGAATAACAACACATCTCCTCTTCTCCCCATGTGCCACTATGCTCATGTCCTGGGAAAAGTCAAATGCTACTCACAAGTTCTTCAACTCAAACATTTATTGATTTGCCTAGCAGGTGAGAGGCACTGTTGTCAGTGCTATGCAGAAGACGAAACTGAAGATGCAGGAGGTTTTGCTTGTCAGGGGCTCACAGCAAACGCAAGACTCACATATGCCTGTGCACACAGCAGGTGGGGGAAAGAATGCTGAGGCCCCGCCTCCTCCTACAGCTCCAACCACTGCTGACTCCTCCTCCTCATCTAGCACATGAGGTCCTGCAAGTGCTGCATTTCCTCTTCAGAGACATCTTCCCTAACCTCCCTTCTTAAAGCAGAAACACTTCTGGTTTTGCTCTCTCACCAAGTGTTTGCTTCTTTCTTTTACAGCATTAACCCAACTTGTGATCATTTTGTTTTTTTAGTTACCTTTTGCCCTTGGAAGACAGGGTCCTTGGTACTCATTTTATTCTCAGTGTCTGGCAAACAGTAAATGTTCACTATTTGCTGGCTGCCTGGCTGGCTAGATGGATGGGTGGATGGATGGAGGAAAGGAAGGAAGAATTTAAGAATGGGTGACAAAATGGATAAAAGATCAGGTAGGGATCATCCATATCATTTGAGGATGGCATTTAATTAATTAGGAAGTCAATAGGCATAAATGGTATACACAATTGTATACTTTTTGTCTGAAGCCTTTAAAAAAAAGATTGGTTTATTTGAAAGGCAGAGTTACAGAGCAAGAGAGAAGACAGCAGAAAGATATCTTTCATCTGCTGATTTACTCCCCAAATGGCTGCATGGCCAGAGCTGGACCAATCCGAAGCCAGGAGCCATGAGCTTCTTCCAGGTCTCACACAGGGGTGCAGGGGCCCAAGTACTTGGGCCATCCTCCAATACTTTCCCAGGCACATTAGCAGGGAACTGGATCAGAAGTGGGGCAGCCAGGACTCGAACTGGCACCCATATGGGTGGCAGCTTTACCTACTACACCACAGCGTCAGCCCCTGTCTGAAGCTTTTTTAAACTTTGTTTCACAGTCAGAAAAAGACAGAGCTTCCAAATGCCTACAATGGCTGGAGCTGGGCCAGGGCCAAAGCTACTAGCTGGGAACTCAATCCAGATCTCCCATGTGGGTGGCAGGAACCCAATTATTTGAGCCATCACTGCTGCCTCCAAGGGACTGTACTGACAAAAAAGCTAGAACCAGACGCAGGAGCAAGGAACAGAACCCAGGTATTTCAATGTGGAATGAAGGCACCTAACAACTAGGCTAAATGCCCACCCCTATGTGGAAGCTTTTAAGTGACTGGACACAACTCACTCTCATAGAGCATTTGGAAGAAAGTTACAAGGAACTAGTCCAACAATTGCAATCTGAAACCATCACAGCACGACTGAAGGAAATTTTTAACGATTGCGGATCTTTAGAAATAACTGTTCAGTGCCACTCAATCACGTTTATCTCTTTCATCTTGTTTCTATTTTTTTCCCCTGCCAAGAACAGATCTCCCCGTAACAATGATATTACAACATCCTCTGAAAGACAGCTCATTGTACCTGGCACCCAAACAAGTCCTTCAAGGTTGAAAAGGAAAATACAGAAGAGAATGATGACCCCAGGTAAACTTGATTTAGACAGATCTCAATATTATTAAAGAACCATTTAATGTTTACATAAACATCCAGAGAGAAAATTTAATGCTCTTTAAACTGCTTATGAAAAATCTGTCCTATGCTCAATCTGACTTGCCCCAAATGGTAGAGTTAGAAACGTGCCAGGGGATTCCAATTCAATCCTATCAAAGTAGCATGTACCAATGCCATCTCACTAGTCAAAGTGATCAATTTCAGTTCACAATTGACCATAATGATAGGTCTAAGAGTCGAAGAGATCACATAAACAAGACTAGTGTCTGCTAATACTAACTGATAGAATCAAAAAGGGAGAGAACGATCCAACATGGGAAGCGGGATACACAGCAGACGCATAGAATGGCAGATGTCCTAAACAGCACTTTGGCCTCAGAATCAGCCCTTATGGCATTCAGATCTGGCTGAAGAGCCCATGAGAGTATTTTAGGCATAGAAAGCCAAGACACTCTGGGAAAAAAAAAAAAAAAAAAAAAAAAAAAAAACCTAAATGAAAGATCTCTGGGAGTGAGATCCCAGTGGAAAGAACAGGCCTTCAAAGAAGGAGGTACCTTTCTCTGAAAGGAGGAGAGAACTTTCACTTTGACTATGGCCTTGTTTAAAAGATTGGAGTCGGCGAACTCAAAAGGCTTCCATAGCCTTGGCAACTCATGAGAAGAGCCTAGGGTGATTACTGACGCCATAAACAAAAGTGTCAATTTGTTAAGCCAACAACAGAAGTCACTGTGCACCTACTCCTCATGTAGGATCTCTGTCCTCAATGTGTTGTACAATGTGAATTAATGCTATACTTAGTACTCAAACAGTATTTTATACTTTGTGTTTCTCTGTGGGTGCAAACTGTTGAAATCTTTACTTAATATATACTAAATTGATCTTCTGTATATAAAGATAATTTTAAACTAATCTTGATGTGAATGGAATGGGAGAGGGAGTGGGAGATGGGAGGGTTGTGGGTGGGAGGCAAGTTATGCGGGGGGAAGCCATTGTAATCCATAAGCTGTACTTTGGACATTTATATTTATTAAATAAAAGTTAAAAAAAAAAGAAAAATCTATCCTGAGAATAAAAATGTAATCTATAATCTATAAAAAGGCATTTCAAATCCTGCATGTCTTGAATTTTTAAGGAGTTATTAGAAACATATGTAAAATATTAGCTTGGCATTTTCATTTAATATAATAATAAATACAACAGATTAGTCTCCTACCTTGAGCTCTCCTCTCACTTAGGGTTCACTACAAAGGAAATGTTTTTTCCTGCATTAAAGGTGATTCAGAGGCCTTTCTTTGTTATCTAAGAAAGGTAACTGGTATTTAAAATAAGCAGACCACAATCTGTAACATAAGCCAAGTAGGCGAGAAAACACAGAAGTGCATAGGGGAACATGTGGAGGTTATGCTGCATTGATAATCTCTTCAAATGAGAAATTTAGTAGAAGTGCAATCTACTTCCCTTATCAAAGTAAATAAACAGAAAGATAAGGCTGCCGCCAGGGAGGGGGCCAAAGTTATTCACAAAATGACTCTATAATAAATGCAACCTTCCACTTTGAGACTTTAAAATCATGATGTTTTCTCTAACTTCTCTAAGTTGTTTAAAAAAAACAATGTATTGGGGCCAGTGCTGTGGGTCCAGTGAGTAAACCGCTGCCTGCAATGATGGCATCTCATATGAGCACCAATTAGAGTCCAGGCTGCCTCTCTTCTGACCCAGTTTCCTGCTGATGCACTTGGGAAAATAGCAAAAGACAGCCCAAGTGCTTGTGTCCCTGCTACTCACATGGGAACCCCAAATGGAGTGCCTGGCTCCTGGCCCAGCCCTGGTTGTTGCTGCCATTTGGGGAGTGAAACAGTAGGTGGAAGATATTCTCTAACCCCGCCTTTCAAATAAAATAAATAAATCTTAAAAAAAAAGAAATAGACATGTGTATACCTCTTTCACTGTTAGTACCTTTTTAAAAAAATGACAGACTGAAGAGAAAAACATAATATGATATGTCTCTGTCTATCTTACAATGGTGTTGAAGGTGGAGACAGGCAAGTGTACCACCACTATTATCATTATGATGCCAGTTTCTTTCTTCTTCCAACAACAGCCCACATATGTAAAACAATATAACACTCAGCTACTCCAAGAAGCCCCCCTAGCGCACCACGGCTGAGGTTCTGGCTGCTAAGGAAAAGAAAGCCAGCCTTCCCTTGCTCCCATCCATAAATGAGACCCCAGGACATCAACATCTCAGATAAACACCTATATCCCGTACGGCACTAGGAGGAGCTGGAGAAGGGGACAGAGATAAAGAAAAAAGGGATAGCTTTCCTTTTTTCTCAGGCTGTTCAAGTAAATTAAATATTTGTATCCTCAAAGGGAATTGAAGGTAGAGAGAGATTGTCTTGCAGACAAGGTTGTCACTGTGGAAGGCAGTTGGTAGCACGGAATGTAAAATTCCCATTTGAACAGGATATGGTAAGAATCCAGGACTTGGAAAGGTCCACTCACTATTTATAAATGCATGAATAACTGCTATATCTCACCTATGGATATAAACTTAGCACCATTTTTCCAGTTGGAGTCAGCATAGTGGAGTGAGTCAATGTGTACACATAATCCGCCGCCCTTCCACATACACCGCTCTGTTCATATCCCAGCTTTACCATGGCTAAGCCATTTAACTTATGAGTCTCAAGATCTGCATCAACACAAGAGGGGTGTAAATAATTACCTATTTCATAGATTAATGTGATGATTAAATGAAGCCAGCACCTGAAAAGTAGGACTGAATCAATGTTATGCAAGGAATAAGGGCTCTTATCTCAGAATACTCTATGGTAATGAAAAGTTGACCTGTGAGTCTCTAAGGCAAATGAAAATTATTTTTTGGAGATAATGGTCAGATGTTTTGAAAACTTGATACCTAAAGAAACTATACAAATTCAAAATACATGTAAGTTCAGGAAAGATCTAGGTAAGTTCATGAATAGTATATTCCTAATGAGTCACGGAGGACTAAGATGTTAGTGATATCTATAACTTGATAGTAGACAACTAGGCTTTTTTAATGATCATCTTAAATGAAAACAAAATTCTAGCACACAGGACCTTCTGCTTTGACTGAGGGTCTCAAATGTCTTCTAATTAATAGTTTTATTATATCAGCACACCTAGGAGTCAAGCAGAAAATCATATATTTAAATAAGACGACTGTAACAGATCAAACCTCTTTGTGCTCAGTAGGTCACCCTAAGTTAAATTTGTGTTAACAGTCAAATTTCCCAAACTTTTGAAGCATTTTAAGCACTCACTCTTAGACTAATGACATCCTGTTTCAGCTATGCTGCACAAACAGGATTTAAAATGAGAAAAATAATATTTGCACAAAAATCCTTCCTGTCTGTTGATTAAATCCAATCAATCATAATAAACTCCATACATATTTACCTGCTGTATCTAATTCACATTCTAGGGAGTCTTAACCATAATCAAAGTATATATTTATGTTGACAGTAATATGCTAAGTAACTAATATTTTAAATTAATAGTCTGTATAATTTCAGGTAATACTGCCATGAAGTGACATAAGGGAAAAATTCCAATTTTGCTTTAAAAAATTAAGTCATATGTCTTTAAAAAATATAGCACCTAACAAAGTTACCTAATTCTTCTTTTAACATTTACTAAGTATTAACTACCTGCCAGGTATAACAGGCAGGCTGGTAATAGAGTCTGGAGAATAAAAATTCTCAATTCAACCTATCTAGCTCCTCAAATAAAAGAGTGTTCAATAAAGGTGGTGGATAAAAGAAGAATCAAAATATCCTTATTAAAACTCACTCAACAAATATTTACTGAGTCCTTACTATGTCTCAGGCATAAGCATATGCTTAAGATAACATCAGTGACATAACAGGGACCCTAGATTCTTAAGAGAGAAATGTTTTGGAGTAACTCTGAATACTCAAATAATTTAAACAGACAATTTTGAGATCATGTGGATTTGCAGTCTGTTAACACCATGGACAGTGATACACTTTCATTAACAAGCATGCCTGGATTCTAACACTGGACCAAGGATCAATGAATTCTGGTTTCTTAGTGTACCAGGCACGTAATTTGAAAGAACAGCAACAACAACAACAACAGCAAAAAAACAGTGAGATCATGTCTCTGCCTCATTTTTAAAACGTGGAGGGAGACAAGAAGAGACAGGGAGAATTCTTCACCACACTATCAGAATGATAATGTGGACTTCCTATTTGCGTAGCACACCTCACATTATTTAATATATCGTTAATTAAAGAAACCACAGGGTAGGGTTTGAGGTAGCTTGGTCAAAGTCAAGATGGTAATGGGCCACCAATCTGGGGCTGGATGTTCCCAAGGGTAAGTTCTTCTCACTGTGCTTGCCAGTTTGTGTTAAGTGCTCTAAGGGGCCCAGAAGCAAGCTGGTTCTAAAATTAGAATCTTGCACTGGAATTACTTCTTTGCTTGTCTGAACCCCAAGTCCCACACTAGATTCTGCATTCCACGAAGGCATGGGCCATGCCTGTTTTGTTCACCACTTCGTTTCTTAACCACACAAAATTCCCAGACACAGGGAAGACACTTAGTAACTATTCATCCATGGGTTAAGTGATTAATTAACCAGCTGCGGTGATTTTTCTGACCATGATTTGTCTCAAAAAAAAAAAAAATTTAGAGAGGAAGAATGAAGTAGACTTTCCTGGATATTTATACCAGTCTTGAGTCAAATTAATGTCATTCACCAGCAAGAAACAAAAAGAAGAAACAATATTTGTCCTTAAGCAACTTAATCTGCTTGGAAAAGAGATTTTAAAAATAAAATTACAAGGAAGGGAAAAGAGTAACTCAACAAATCAGCACAATTTATACTTGTTCATAAGAGAAGAAAGGAAGTAAATTAGTACAGCCACTGTGAAAAACAGTTTGGGGCCGACACCGCGGCTCAATAGGCTAATCCTCCACCTAGCGGTGCCGGCACACCGGGTTCTAGTCCCGGTCGGGGCGCCGGATTCTGTCCCGGTTGCCCCTCTTCCAGGCCAGCTCACTACTGTGGCCCGGGAAGGCAGTGGAGGATGGCCCAAGTGCTTGGGCCCTGCACCCCATGGGAGACCAGGAGAAGCACCTGGCTCCTGCCATCGGATCAGTGCGGTGCGCCAGCCGCAGCGCACCAGCCGTGGCGGCCACTGGAGGGTGAACCAACGGCAAAAAGGAAGACCTTTCTCTCTCTCTCTCTCACTATCCACTCTGTCATCAAAAACACAAAAACAAAAACAAAAACAAACCAGTTTGGAAATTTCTTAAAAAACAAAACAAAACAAAAACTAGAAATAGACCACATGATCCATCAATTTCACTACTGGAAATCTACCCAGAAAACATGAACTCATTGTACCAAAGAGATACCTGCTCTACCATGTTTGTAGCCAACACTATTCACAATAGTCCAAACACAAAATCAACCAATGTGTCCATCATCAGAAGAATGAATAAAGAAAATGTGGTATACGCATATAATGGATTATTACTCAGATATTTAAAAAAATGAAATTCCATCAGTTGCAGCAAAATGGTTGGAACTGGAGGACATCAACTTGAGTGAAATAAGTCTGACACAGAAAGACATATACTGTATGTTCTCTCTTGTATGTGGGAGCTGAAATTAAAAAGAAAGAAATGCCTATGCATATCATTTTGCTACAAATACTGTGTCTTGTCAAACTTTAAAAAAAAGTATCTTTTTTCTAGTTACCAAGAAAAGTAAGTTCTCAGCAAAGAATGATTTAACAAACCTTTCTAGGGAAACAAGGTCTTTGGAAATCTGAAGTGAATCATGACTTTATTTGGCAAAGATGGCAAATCTTGAGCAAACTTTCCCAAAATGTGGGATGTAAGACGATCTCGAATAGAGACGCACAGACTCCATGCTAAATAACCATGGAATCACACTGTGAGAAAGGCCCTTTCAAACTTCTTTCATCTCAAGGGAAAGTCTCTGCTTGACGCTAATATGAATCTCCCAACACACGCCTTTTGTGAACCAAAGAGCTCGGACCCCAGGCTCCTTCATTCCGGACAAAGACTCTAACAATGCTCTTCCTATTTTATTATATTCATTGCACGCAGACTTCCACACACTTGTGGCTTCCATGTATTATAACATCTTTAAGAATACATGTTTCATATTTTAAGCCCCGCGTCCAGTGTGAGGACACAAGCAATGTCATCAGCATAAGAATGGCTAAAATTTGGGAAACACTGATGAAGAAAAATAAAGAAGGTGCCAAAATTCTTCAGGGCAAACAAGATTAAACACTGTCCAGAAATAGTGGCCTGCTCTAGTGTAGTGAGAAGCTAACAGCTACAAAGAATTTCATGCTGATAAAGGAAACCACGCAGCGTTCTGAAATCACAGTAGGCGAACCCCACCCTAATCTCGCACTAACTGTGGAAAATGAGCATGACACTCAGATATGGCTCCATGTAGGAATCAAGGCTCCCCAGCCAAGTCAAACTGAGAACATCACAATGGACCTGGCATTCCCATGTGCTGCATTTGTTGATGGTGCCCATGAACGAGACCTCTGTCCAGAAAAAAAAGGCAAAGCTGTTAGAACAAAATGCCAGGTGGAGGTGGATGTTTCAACAGAGAAGGATTTCTCGAATGCTGAGAAGGTCACTGCAACCTGTGCCACACACTTAACTTAGTCCAGTTTGGGTTGGTTAGTTTGTTAATTTTCTAATTTTGCAATGAAGTGCTGAAAGAGATTCCTACTACAGATTTTCCTCTAGCTATACTTGTATAATATTTTCATACACTAGATGGAGCCAACTTTATAGTGTTTTTGAATTCATGAATAGGTTTCAAGTTGTGTTTTTAAAAAGTATCCTACTTGAAGTTATGGGAGTACTTTGTACTACTTAAATATATTTTAGTTGTAACATTCAAAATATTTACTTAAAAGGTAATAATGTACCATTATTTCATCATTATGCATTTTTTCTTTACTCTTAAACCCAAATTAATATAAAAGTGTCAATAATATTATAAAATGTTTATTTCAGATATGTACATCCTATAATTCACTGGCATTTTAAACTTTTATTTTAACATGTATTTATTATGGCTTTTTAAATTGACAATTTCAAAAAATACAGGCTTTTGAAGGCAGAGGTAGAAACAACTTATAAATGCAATGAGTACAAATGTCTTGCACCCCTATACAGATTGCCTTTAGGCCAGGAGGTAGGTTAAGGCAAAGAGAGTCACAAGCAGGCAGAATGTAGACCCTCTGTCCCTGAGAACATAGAAATAGGCCCAGGGATGGGGTAAAACTGCGATAGCACTTGCAACAGGCCACAGATCTGACAACCAGGGAACGTCCTCTGCCAAAGGATGCAAGGAAGCATCACCATTCATGGTCACCAACCTGTGGCTGGCATGGGGCAGCAGGGAGGAACCAGGAAGGTCACAGTCACAACTGTCTCCAGGTCTACACCTTGTAACTGAAACTTGCAGTAGCACTCAACCACAGAGGATTTTGTCCTCAGGGAGTACTTGACAAGATCTGGAGACATTTTTTTGGTTTTTATAAATGGGGAAGTGGCTTCTACTGGTACTTAATGAATAAAGACCAGAATGCTGCTAACCATTCTACAACACACAGTACAACCCCACCAAAACAAGATACCCCGCCCAAAATGTTATGAGTGCCCAGGTTGGGGCCCACATTGTGGCAGAGCAGGTTAAGCTGTGACTGCGAAGCCAGCATCCCATAAGAGTACCGCTTCAAGTCATACCTGCTCCACTTCCAATCCAGCTCCCCTGTTAATGAATCAGGGAAGGCAGTGGATATTGGTCCAGAAACTTCCATGGGAGACCCAGGTGGGGTTCCAGACTCTTGGTTTCGCCTGGTCCAGCTCATGGAATGGAAGATATCTATTCCCCTGCCCCAGCCACTATGCCTTTCAAACAAATAAATCTTTAAAAAAAAAAAAAAAAAAAAAAAAAAAACAGTGCCCAGATTGAAAGCCTCTAATATAGAATAAGTATGTCTGGCCGGCGTCACGGCTCACTAGGTTAATCCTCCACCTTGTGGCGCCAGCACACCAGGTTCTAGTCCCGGTCGGGGCGCCGGATTCTGTCCCGCTTGTCCCTCTTCCAGGCCAGCTCTCTGCTGTGGCCAGGGAGTGCAGTGGAGGATGGCCCAAGTGCTTGGGCCCTGCACCCCATGGGAGACCAGGATAAGTAATTGGCTCCTGCCATCGGACCAGCGCGGTGCGCCGGCCGCGGCGGCCATTGGAGGGTGAACCAACGGCAAAAGGAAGACCTTTCTCTCTCTCTCTCTCTCTCACTGTCCACTCTACCTGTCAAAAAAAAGAAAAAAAGAAAATAGAATAAGTATGTCTTTTATACTGATGACAAAAACATCTAACTCATCACAAACATTCATTTACTAACCAAAAGTTTCAATATATTTATTCTTTTCCTTTGTTTAACTTGTCTAGCTTTATTTTTTTTAGAAAATTTTTATTTAATAAATATAAATTTCAGGGGCTGGCACTGTGGCACAGCAGGTTAAAGCCCTGGCCTGAAGCGCCAACATCCCATATGGGCACTGGTTCTAATCCTGGCTGCTCCTCTTCTGATCCAGCTCTCTGCTATGGCCTGGGAAAGCAGTAGAAGATGGCCCAAGTGCTTGGGCCCCTGCACCCACGTGGGAGACCCAGAAGAAGCTCCTGGCTCCTGGCTTTGGATCGGCACAGCTCCGGCCATTGCGGCCATCTGGGGAGTGAACCAGCTGATGGAAGACCTATATCTCTCTATCTCTACCTCTCTGTATAACTCTGACTTTCAAATAAATAAAATAAATCTTTTAAAAATAAATAAATAGGCCAGCACCGTGGCTCAATAGGCTAATCCTCCGCCTGTGGCACCGGCACACCAGGTTCTAGTCCCACTCGGGGGCTGGATTCTTTCCCGGTTGCCCCTCTTCCAGGCCAGCTCTCTGTTGTGGCCCAGGAGTGCAGTGGAGGATGGCCCAAGTGCTTGGGCCCTGCACCGCATGGGAGACCAGGAGAAGCACCTGGCTCCTGGCTTCAGATCAGCGCGGTGCGCCGGCTGCGGCGGCCATTGGAGGGTGATCCAACGGCAAAAGGAAGACCTTTCTCTCTCTCTCTCTCTCTGTCTCTCTCACTGTCCACTCTGCCTGTCAAAAAATAAAATAAATAAATAAATAAATAAATATAAATTTTGAAAGTACAACTTTTGGATTATAGCGGTTTTTTCCCCATAACCACCCTCTCACCTACAAACCATCCCATCTCCTACTCCCTCTCTCATCTCATTCTTCAATAAGATTCATTTTTAATTATCTTTATATACAGAAGATCAACGTAGTATATACTAAGTAAAGATTTCAACAGTTTGCACCCACACAGACACACAAATTATAAAGTACCATTTGAAGACTTTTTACTGTTAATTCTCATAAGGTTCAATATATTTATAAAACAGCTTGTAAGTTGGTTGGACACAGGACCTGGATATAATTAAGCCATATTATCTAGGTCAATGTGTCACTGCATCAAAGGATTAAAGACCAAGATGGAACATATCAATAAACTGATGAGTAGTGACACAATGGACTATCATACAGCAGTGAACATGAGGGGAATATAACTACCTGTCTCTTCATAGATAAAGTCAAAACAAAAGTTGAATGAAAAAGGCAAATAATATAGAATCCTGGCCCACGATTCCATTTACTCGAAGTTGAAAGCACAGTTGTGTTCACAACTGGTAAAACTATAATGAAAAGCAAGGGAGTGCTTAAAACAAAATCCAGGATGGTGATTAATTCAGCAGAGAGTAATGAGGAGGATGCAAACAAGAATGAGGCTTCGAGTGTAGTATAGATGGACTATGGATATATGATTATTCATTTTATTGGCCTTTACTATGATGGGTCTTAGACACTTTTCAGTCTGTGTTAAATATTTAATAATAAAAAAGAATATTAAAAAGCTAAGGGGAATGAAGGAATAGAGATGGTAGGTACAAGTCACTCTTTCAGGACATCAAAAAGGAAGGCTAACAGTGACTTCTGACGTAACTGGCTAAGGTACCACCAGGGACAGAGGTATCTCTTACTCACTTCTGTGAGCCACCAAACTGCATATCCTCTGTCCTTGAACTATTCTGGCATGGTTCAGTTCAGGCCTTGGCTGTTCAACTGTTCCACCAACTCCCCCCGACACATCCTACACCTACCATTAGATGACCCTTCTGAGTGCATGGCTTCTACTCTTTTCATGCTAGTCCTTTATGAAAACTGATCCTTCATCAATACACAACAAACAGACTTCAAGTGTTTTTTTAGACAGGCATTCAAGGGCCAATTTACTTTTCTAGTCTTATCTGCCATGAATCCTACCAATCTAAACAATTTACTCATTCCCTAATGCTAACCATATACTTTCTCACTTGGGCTGTTCTCTTGCCAGAAGTACCATTCATATACTCACCAATCCTTTCAATGGAAACTTCTAGATATTGTGTGTGTGTGTGTGTGAAGAAAAAAGAGGAAGAATTACAAAGAAAGAGAGAGAAGAGACAAAAAGAAAGAGAGAGAGGGAGAGAGAAAGAGAATGAATCTTTCATCCACTGGTTCACTCCCCAAATGGCCACCATGGCCAGGGCTAGGCCAGACCGAAGCCAGGAGAAGGAGCTTCCTGTGTGTCTCTCATGGGGTACAGGGGTCCCACAGATACAGATATGATCACATGGTGGAATATTCTGTGAGGATGAATGTCTCCACATAAAAATGAAAAAATGACAAAGGGTGCCTCTCATGGACATGCTGAGCGAAAGAAGCCAGGAGTGACAGAATAGGCCGGATGATTCCATCTGAACAAAGTAAAATCCAGCCATTATAAATCTCTGGTGTTAGGAGTTGAGACAGTGATTATACTTAGAGGAGAGGTAGATTTGGAGTAGGAGACACAAGGGTGCTCGTAATCTCTCTTACAGATTGAGTGCAAGTTACTAGGTGAAAATTCATCAGACAACACATGTAAGATTTGGACTCTTGCCAAATGCTATACTTCAATTAAAAGTTTACTAAAAAATACTTTTAAAATCTACCTATTCTTCAAGTCTACTCCATGATAAGTTCTCTCACTTAAAAAAAAAAAGTATATTTATTTGAAAGGCAGACAGACAGAGACAGCAAGAAACAGACAGGCAGAGATCTTCCATCCAATGATTCACTTCCCAAATGCCCAGAACATCCAGGGTGGGGCCGGGCCAAAGACAGGAAACGGGAATTCATTCCAGGTCTCCCATGTGGGGTGACAGGGACCCAAATACTTGAGCCATCACCACTGCCCTAGTAGGAAGCTGGCTCCAGAGCAGCCAGTACTTGAACCAGGCATTCTGATATGGGATATGGTTGTTCCAACATGCATCCTGTTTTTTTTTTTTTTTAAGATTTATTTATTTATTTGAAAGAGTTACACAGAGAGAGGAGAGGCAGAGAGAGAGAGAAGTCTTCCATCCGCTGGTTCACTCCCCAATTGGCCACAACGGTTGGAGCTGCACCGATCCAAAGCCAGGAGACTGGAGCTTCTTCCAGGTCTCCCATGTGGGTGCAGGGGCCCAAGGACTTGGGCCATCTTCTGCTTTACCAGGTCATAGCAGAGAGCTGGATGGGAAGTGGAACAGCCAGGACTAGAACCAGCGCCCATATGGGATGTCAGCGCTTCAGGCCAGGGCGTTAACCTGCTGAGCCACAGCGCCGGCCCCCCAGTGTGCACCTTAACCAAACCACCAAACACCTGCTCCCTTCACTTTCTCAACAAAAATCTTCTCTGTTCCCACCTACATGCACCTTCCTCTTCCATCTAATATCCCATAACAGAACCTTAACTTCGTGCATGTACCAAAGAAGGCTGTTAACACCCACTAGGCACGTAAGTTCTATTTCTTCTTTGATTTTCCATAAAGCACTGCATTATAGCAGTTATGTATGGGACTGAAATCATACCCATGATATTTAAATTACATGTGTTGCTCCTTTCAAAGCAACATTACTCTGTGAACGTATTGGGAAGATGCCATCACCCCATTTGTATGTTTTATTTTAATCTACATAGCCAGCCCTCCATGTCCACATCTGCATCCCCAGATTCAACCACCTGCAGAGAATGTACTTAGGCCTATTATGGTTACATGCATACTAAACATATGCAGACTTTTCTTTCTTGCCATTATTCCCTCAAAAATATAGCCTAACAGAAAACGGGCCGGCGCTGTAGCTCACTAAGCTAATCCTCCACCTGCAGCGCCGACACCTCAGGTTCTAGTCCCAGTTGGGGCGCTAGATTCTGTCTCGGTTGTTCCTCTTCCAGTCCAGCTCTCTGCTGTGGCCAGGGAAGGCAATGGAGGATGGCCCTGTACCCGCATGGGAGACCAGAAGGAAGCACCTGGCTCCTGGCTTCAGATCAGCACAGTGCACTGTCCGTAGTGGCCATTTTGGGGGTGAACCAACAGAAGGAAGACCTTTCTCTCTGTCTCTCTCTCTAACTCTGCCTGTCCAAAAAAAAAAAAAAATATATATATATATATATATATATATAGCCTAACAACCATTATAAAACATCTACCTTGTATTAAGTGACATAAGTATCTGGAGATGATTTAAAGTGTGTGACAGGATGTGTGCAGCTTTTATAAGGGTACTTCAACAAGTTCATGCAGAATCGTGCGTTAGGCACAGCAGTTAGCACACTGCTTGGGAAGCCTGCATCCCACATCAGAGTGTCTAGGTTCAAGTCCTGACTCTGCTTCCAATTCAGGCTTCCTAAAAATGTGTGCCCTGGGAGGTAACAGGTGATAGCTCAAGTAACTGGGTACCTGTTCCCCAAGTGGGAGACTCAGATTGAGTTCCCAGCTCCTTGCTTTGACTTGACCCAGGCCTGACCATTGTGGACATCTGGGGAGTGAACCATGGGAGATCTAATGAACTATTGGGAGTGAACTGATAGGAGATCTCTTTCTGCCTGACTGTCTGCCTTTCAAACAAACAAAATAACCCTTTTAAAAAAAGGGAAATATTTGCTAGTAACTCAGCTAAGATCACACAACTACCAATGATAAAAAGAAATGCTATATACTTAAAAAATTAAATACTGCAAAAAATATAAGTGACCAATTTTCTGCCTGAAGTCAATGAAATCTTCACATAATACATTTTACTTTAAAGAGATTTTGAGCCATCTTTTCTGTACTTAGTGTACATGAAAGGGCAGAGTTCAGAAGCATCCAACTGAACCATCTTTGAAAAGGCTTCCTCTTGCCAATGGAACCCTTGCAGCCAGACTCCATGTCTATCTACATAAAAGTATTCATCATTGCTGTGCAAATAAGGCAGCCTCTGCCTTTCAGCTGACCTCCTGACACAGAATAGATGGCGAGTGATGGGCCTATTACTCAGGGCTCCGAGAACATACCAGCAAAAGGGCTACTTCAACACTTATGCATTTTTTTCTGTTGATTTAAACACAAAAAGCATATGTCCAAATCCTCAGGGGCAGAGTGCCCCATCACAAAATTTCCATTAGCTCGCATTTCAGGTGCTGCTGTCTGGAGCCTGACCCACTATACGGCCAGGGTCAAGGCCATAGAGAAAGAAACAGTCCAAGAACAACATTCCGGGGAGGTAGCTGCATTGCACCTGTCACCATGGCTAACAACAGCACGTTGGTCCTTAGCCCTGAGGCCTTAAAAGTGGTACAAAAGCTCTGTGCTTTGAAAGTGTCAGTTTCTAGGACAGTCATGATAACCTCATCCTTTGGTTCCTTTCAAGCATTCTTAATATCAGCTAATTATGAAAAGCACGTTATATGTTCTCCTGCTAAGCAGTGTATGTGCAGTGCCTTATTTTAACCTTTAATAACAACCTTCTACCTTTGATACTATACAAGAAGTTTTCAAAAGGTTGATGGAAAATTCACATTCTCTTTATATTTCATTTCTCCATGGACTTTTTGAAACCCCTCATAATGAAGTCCCATTTATCAATAAGGAGAATGAGACTTTGGGAGATTGTATCACTTGCTGAAGAGTCTGCAAAGAAGAAATTCAAGCCATAGCACACTGAATCACAGCCCATGTTCTTACATCACAGGCAATGCCACTCTATAGTCAAACTAGTAAACACGTTCATTTATGGACACACTCAAAAATACTCTATTATTATACAGTCCCAAGGAAATAAATGTGAGAAAGATATAAGATACGTTCCTTCCCCCCAGGAGCTCATTACTTGTGGTAGAGTACAGAATCTACAAACGATATCTTAACTTAAATGACTTGGCTCAACCCTTCCCTGAGACTTCTACGAAAACTACAGATGTTTTCCAAGGAAAATTCATATGAATAGAGACAGTCAAAACTCAACTGAATGCTTGGCTCACAAGTCAGGAATCCCTGGAATACTTAACATGGCTGACCATAAGCTGCACACAGTTTTGATTAAGAAAGGAATGTGGTATTGTGAGAAGTCAAAGGAGAAACCCTAGGGCAGAGAAGTCTTGAAGCTTGAGACACACACCAGGCAATGAAGGAGAGACGGAGAGAAAGCAGGCAGCGGGAAAAGGCCTACAGAGGAAAGAGCAAGAAAGCAGAGAAACAGTTAAGAGGCCACTGAAATACTCATGCATGAGTTTCTCACTTCTAGAAAGGATGAGGTAAAACTGAAGTTATCAGAGTTGAGGCTTTAGGGTCAGAAAGAACTAGGTTAGAACCTAAGCTCCTCCCTTCTCTCATTAGCTGTGCATCCAAGGGGAACTTACACAATCTGCCAGGCTTCAGTTTCTTCATCTTCCAAATGGGCATGAGAACAGTCCTAACTTCACAGGCTACTGTGAGATAAAGAATGCACTAATACTTGCCAGTGAACCTCAAGTGTAAGACTTCAGTCACTGTAGTCATTATCATGAACAGCATTATCAGCATTACCAAAAAGTTAGCACCTTAGTCACTTTTACCACAATCATCATGGTTCGAATGGCCCCCTTTAAAGAAATTCCTCTGAACCGCCACGTAACCGAACTCCTTGATTTATATTTGGGCCATTTTGCTACATTCTTTGATATACAATATAAAGTCCCAGTGCAAAAATCTAACTTTCTAAATATTCACCTTATAAACTTTGTAAACTCCCACTCTCTTATTTATTCTCATCAATCATACAATATAAAAGAAGCATATTCTTATTGTTATTCTATAGAAAGGGAGGGGAAGAAATTATGATAATCCTTGGAATGTCATTGAGGGGGCTGTTTTTTGCCTATCATCAGTATCTGCTCTTTTTTTAAGAGATTATCATCACAGGTTCAACTGATGTTACATATTATTGTCATTTCTCCCATATCCATAACAAGAAATCTGAAACCATAAATTTCTGCAAAGACTTTTAAATTTTATTTATTTTAGCAGAGAAACACAGAGAGAAAGAGACAGAAATCTCCCAAACACTAGGTTAGCCTCAAATGCCTACAATAGACAGGACTGGATCAGACTGTGATCAGGATCCAGGAACTCAACCCCACGCCTCTGATGCTGCAGATCAAAGCTGTGATCAGAGCAGAACACAGTACTCGGAGATGGGATGTAGGCATCCCAAGCAATATCTTACATGCAAAGTCTTTTTGCACTCAGTTCATTCATGTCACCATTCTCAGAATGATATTGCTATGCAGAAACAGAAAGATGGTATGAAATATTCTACCCCAGTCTTTTAATGTTGTGTTTTGGTAACAGTTTATTTTAAATTTTTCATGTAGTCCAGGAGCTAACATAAAATTAATACAGTGGGATGCATCCATGAGGGCTCAAGGAAATGTGTGGAGAATATTGTGTTTTGATTCCAAAGCCATGGCAATAGACAGAACGTTCACAAAATCCTTGCTCTTTCAAATGTTCCATGGCCAGCCAATATTTACCAGAGCAGTAGTGCCATGCAGTCAGCTCTGGAAAAATAAAGTCATGAAGAACACAACCATTTTCATCTTCTCCAAAAAGCTAGCCGGGATATCAACTTAACTCTACCATACACAAACACACACCATCTACACAAATCCCAATGTTCCTCCCACCATAGAAATGGAATATAAGAAGAGGAAAACATAGGGATTCCAATGACCTTCTCTGACTCAAACCATCTGTTAGAAAAAAAATCAAGCTTCTTTTTAACTTTAAATTTGTTCTGGAAAAACATAGTAGTAACTGCGTTCACCCATCTCCAGTGAAAATAAGCAATAGGAACTCCAATTGTCTTAGAACAAAGAGAGGAACTGGTTGACAACATGAGGATGGAAGGGTAGGAATGATCAGAGCATAATGTTGTGAGCAAGTCATTAGCAGTGAATGTGATGGAAAGGGCTGACAGGCTGTCAAACATGGAGAATGGGAGTATGGCTCATCTTATCAGATTCAAAGCAAGCATTCATACTGGGAAAGGTTCCCAAATGGCTTTTGGTAAAACTGATAAATTAGTCTTAGGACACTGAACCAAACCAAAGTCTCTGAGGCACACACAAGAAAACCAGAGAAGTGAGAGTTCCAAAGTGGGCTTTCCTCTCTATCCGAAACCTAATACCTGTGAAAGAAACGACTTCACCAGGAGGTCCATCATTACTAAGACCGCTAAGAGATCCTCAGTCTAAGAGAATTCTTTCCATACCTCTGTTTCTCTAACATCTATTCCCACCTGGAAGTAACACACAACTAGGAGTTACAGACACAAGCTTTGGAGTCACAGCACTGCTACATGCGAGCGCTAACCCCAGTTTCTTTATTTTCTAACAACTAAATGAGTTAAAGCAAGTAATACATTAACAGGAGGCCTGGCCTTGACACCATTTCACTTTTTAAAATCTTCTCTGGTTCCGGTGTGTCCTTCTTGGAAGCAAACAGGCAAAATTGGTGACACCTTGCTAGAATGACTCCAACACTGTTTTATGAAGGTGTTTGAAAATGCATGCTTGCCTTCATTTTATTCACTCTCTGAACATATTTCCTAAGCTCTGACTTTGAGCTCCCATGCACTACCTGAAGCTGGAATACACTAATGAGCAATCCCTGCCCTCAGTCCAGCTCCCACAGTCCTTCTGGAAGATGACCAATATTTAGTTGAATTGGAGTACTGTCTTTCAACTGTTTATGCTAATATCTTCATGAGGAAACCTTCAAAGAATCTCAGCTCCCTTTCCTGGTCCTATAAAGTCCCCAGTTTGATCTGTAGATCTGTCTTGCTAAGTATACAAAATGTGGTATTACCATAAAGAGAAACTCCTCACACATAGGCTTCAGAACTAGCCATCCTCATGCTTTATCTCTGTGACTGTGATACACATTTACCAAAGCTGCTGCATTAGAGACACTTTATATTCTTTTAATACTTTTTATGTGACCATTTGTTAATTGCAGAGATATTTACTGAACATGTACCAAGAGCCAAGGACCAGGCTTGGCCCTAGGTCAAAACTATTAAGAAAGACACGCTCCTGCCAGCATTGTGACATAGCAGGTAAAGCCACTGACTGGGATGCCAGCATCCCATGTGGATGCCAGTTCATGTTCCAGCTGCTCCACTTCCCATCCTTTTTCCCAGACACTGCTAATGGCTTGAGAAAGCAGCAGAAGATGGCTCAAGTGTTTGGGCTCCTACCCCCATGTACTTTGGCCTGCTCTAGCCCTGGCAGTTGTGGCCATCTGTGGAGTGAATCAACAGATGGAAAATCTCTCCCTCTCTGATTCTCCCTATCTTTAACAATAGATACCTTTCACAATAGATAAGTAAATCTTTCTCTAAAAGAAAAACATGTTCCTTCTCTAATGCAGAATCTTAGGAAGTTGGAAGTGAGTCCACAGACATGGTCCAGAGGGCATAAGCAACTGGTTCCGGTTCATACCCTTAGGAGACGCAGCAAATGAAATTAAAATCATGTCAATCCCAATCAGTATGCTCTGTTCTTTGGAAGTTTACTGCTGATGCTGTCATCCTGACTTACAATGCCCTTTCTAGGTTAATTCAGTTCACTGTTCAAAAGCCACCTCCACTAGGATGTCAGTTCTATCAGCCTCAAATTAAGCAAGGATCCTCTCCTACCACCACCACCAAGCATTATTTTTCTTCATAGTGTTTAGACCATGTCCTCCTTCAAACACTGGAATGTAAACTCTAGGAGGGCATATTTTCTCAGTATCTTTGCCAGTGCCCATATTTATGGCATCAAATGATGGCACTGCAGGGTCTTTGTGGTCAGTAGGTACCCTCTAGGTTTGTGATACCCTACTCCTTCCCCTTAGAGAAAAATGAACAATTCTTCTGAATGACTTAGCTATTTAGTTCTTTATGCAAGATCATGGAAAGTCACCCAATGTTAGGAAGACAACAGCTATGTGTACTGAATGAAATGTCTCACATGTTTTCAGAGTTTCTGTGAGGAACTGCAGAAAAAAAGAAAGGAAAAGAAAAAGAAGAAAGGAAACAAAAAAGATAACAAAGAATTGTACAGCCTGGAATGATACTAGAATCAAGTAGCCTTAAAAAGATGTCAGAGAAAAAGCTGAAATCATTTTAAACTTGCTGAGTTAAAAAAAAAAAAAAATGACCTAGGGGCCAGCGCTGTGGCATAGCAGGTAAAGCCTGCACCTGCAGTGCTGGCACTCCCTATAGACACCAGTTCAAGTCCTGGCTTCTCCACTTCCGATCCAGCTCTCTGCTATGGCCTGGGATAGCAGAAGAAGATGGTCCAATTCCTTGCGCCCCTGCACCCACATGGGAGACCTGAAAGAAGCTCCTGGCTTCGGAGCAGCACAGCTACGGTCATTGCAGCCATTTGGGGAGTGAACCAGCAGATGGAAGACATCTCTCCCCTCTCTCTCTCCCTCCCTTGCCTCTCTGTAATTCTCTCTCTGCCTCGCTGTAACTCTGCCTTTTAAGTAAAATAAATATTTTTTTTTAATTTTAATGACCTGAAAAAAAAGTCATTTTTTTTTGACTTACACCTTTTTTTTTTTTTTCCCCAGAAGGACTGAAAGCAGCTTAGGACAAAGCATACAACTTCCCAAGAACAGAAAATTAATGTTAAGTGGATAAAGGAAGGAGAATTCAAGAACCAAACACAATGACGTCAGGAATAAATTAGTGCCAAATGCAAATGAGCGTTCATTGTCTGCAGAGACCAGGCAGGTAAACTAAAAGAGTGAAATAAACTGAAGAGTGCTGGGTCTATTGTAGGGAAGATGGCAACACTTCTTCACTGGATCCCATGGTTGCCATGCAGACATGTGAGCCCAAAGTGACCAGATCTGACTTTTCAATGGATGCTGGGAATTCAAACACACTAGTATGAAATCTCATGCCAATGTTGACAGAAGTAATTTTTTGGTTTTTAAAAAAAATGTGTGGGTCAAAGAAAACATGTCTGTGGCCATAAAGAGGAAGGAGACGTGATCAGTTACATGACTAATGATATCCATAAAATAAAAACCCAAAGTTGTGTGGAAGTACAGTCATTTGTGGTATTGAAACCAGAGAGACACTTCTCCCAAGAGTCTTTTTAAAGATGACATTGTAAATACCCTCAAGATAGGCACCACAAAAAATTAAGATACAGAAGGCTCTATCTTATAAGGCTCTGTGGTGGGAGCAAAGACCCACACTAAGTGTAATTTAACAAAACCAGGGGGTAGAGAGGACAGGAGATGAAATTTTCAGCTTTCTCAAAATCTCAGGATAGAGATTTCTGCTGGTCTGGATTATTGCAGATTTTACAGATTTCCCTTAACTATGTTTTTCTCCAATTGCCCCTTTTAATGAACAGAATATTCTCAAAACTTCTTTAAACATGGTCACCTGGGAAAATGATTTTTTAAATGACACCTCCTTTCTCCCCTACTGGTTTTAGACTATCCAGAAAAATAGATCAATTTCTAGTCTTCAGACCATAATCCATCAACATTGGGTTTTCACAGCAGGATTTGAGAAGCATTGAGCAGCATTGTGTTCAGGTTAGGATCCTCAACAAGGACCTGGAGTGAAGTTATCTATAGAGTTTTAAGTACAAGGCCATTTGCTTTATTGAACGGCCCATCTGGCAGCAGAACTGAACATTGTAAAAGCTGAAGAACTTGGCAGGCTTCCAGTCACCAGGCAAGGGAGGATACACAGGTAGGAGTGAATGTCTCCATGAGAAAAAAAAAACAAAAAAACAAAAAAACAAAAAAAGTCCTGTATCTGTTCCAGGTCACGAACAAAAGGACAATCAAATTCACCCTACACAGTAATGTTCCTTGGAACTCCTGGGTTGGTGAGCAGGACACTGGATTCCAAATTGGGTTTTGACATTCCTAGAACTAGTGCAGCTTTATTTCATTTATATCATATATAGTTAGTTCTCACCTAAAGCTTGTTTTGAAAACATAAATTTGTCCCTACATGATTGACACAGTAGGGAAAAATGCACATAACCTCACAGAATTTTGTTTTGCTTGCACAGTTTTCTGCAGCCAAAACACTAGATGAAACCAGAAAACTGTCTTCAGCTGCATCTGCAGTGTAGGAAAACACAAAACACACAAATGCACATACTCCAAACATCCTCCAGCTACTCAGATTACCACACGTGTTATGTGCCACACCCATTCACATCTGGATTGATATCAGATAAACTTCCTCCTAGTACTTCATAATAACTCACAAGCTGTTACTCTTCTGAGGTTACTCCTATAAGCAAACTCCACATCTTGGTCAAGGCCAAGGACCAAGTATACTGTCTTAGCAATTTAATACTTAATCACTCAACAAGTATAAAACTATCTACCATTTTTATTAGGTTCCTATCTGTTCTTTTCTAACATGTCACCGGTGAAGTTTCGGGCATTTGTGCTCCTAAGTACATTTTCCTTCTATGCTTTGGTGTCTACTGCATGTTTTTTGCACAGCCTGGAGATTTTTCAGAAACAGCTATGTTGTATTACTGATTATACTCACAATAGGACTCCTTATAAAGTACTATTTAAAAAAATGAATTGTTAGAATGTAAGTCCCACTCAAAGCTACTACCACTCACACCACTTTTGATAGAAATAGTATCTATTATTAATTCATTAACTCAAAATTTAACAGAGAAACTACTATGGTTCAAAGAATGTATTTGCACACTCTAGAAAAAAAACTAAAAAATGCATAAAAAATAAAAATTATTCAACATCTTAGCATTCACTTTGATGTTTTTCCTTTCCTGTTTTTCTTTGCAATAATAATACGATTATGCCAGCTATGACAGTTCCACTTCACCTATTTATCTTAACCTGGCTTCAAAATTGGCCTGCCACCTCTAAATCAAATATGCTTATTTTTCTGAGTCAAAAGAAACATGAGGGACCTTCAAAAAGTTTATGGAAAAACATAATTAAAACATGAGTTTATTTTGGTGAAAAAAAAATTTAGAAGTCTATGCACAGTTTTTTCTCGACACATATTTTCCATGATGTGTTTGAACTCTTTCTCACCAAATTGTCAATCATTTCTCACTAACTGAGCACAAGCTATCTGCTCAACACTGTGAGTACTCTGAGACATTCAAGTTAGACTATTCAATACACTGTGCTTATTCACCAAAAAGATTTCTTAAAGTTCCCAAATCTGGCACAGCTGCCACATTTCTTACCCTTAAGATTAATTACTATTTTCATTCTGCTTCTAACATTTGTTAAAAATATAAATTATATAAATAGCACATTCCAAAAAAATGGACTTGTATTATTAGTCTCCTGCAAATTACAGCTTCAAGAATTATCTCCTATCCTTTTATGTGTCACCTTTTCAAATATTGTACCACCAAAATTATTCAAAACAAAGCTGCCTTTGAATATTTTAAGTAGTAAATATACACATTAAAGTGTCATGAAGACTGCCCACTATTTTTCTCTCTTTTTTCTCCAAGCAGTTATTTTAAGATCTGATTTTTTTTGAGTGGATAAATATGAATTTAAGAATTTAGTAAATCATGTGGAAGAACCCAGTTTACCTACTGAGGTTAAATTCCTATCTGGCAACATGCAGGTGCCCATAGAAAACTGAGGTCTCATCCTCTCTTACTTCCAATGAGATGCCGAGAAACACTGAGTAATAAGGGCAACAAGACAAATTCAAATGTTGCTGGATAATTCATACACACAATAACCTGCACTAAAATGATTTATAATTGATTTTTCACTCTTCTGCATGGAGAGTCATTTGAAGGTTCCAGACTGGGGGAGAAGGGACCCTGGAAAAAGGTCAAAGGGCTTCAGCTCCCTACTATGCAGGTATCAAGCTCCACTACATTGCCTGCCCCAATGAAACAGACAATTGTCTTATTACCCCAGCCATTTCCACCCGGGAATTAAGCTTTCCAAGGTGCTGGCTCGGTCAAATCAAGTGTGTGTGTGAAAGACAGAGAGAGAGAGAGAGAAAGGAGGGAGGGAGGGAGGGAGGGAGAGAGAGAGAGAGAAAGGAGGGAGAGAGGGAGGGAGGGAGAAAAGGAGGGAGGGAGGAGGGAGAGAGAAAAGGAGGAAGGGAGGGAGGGAGGGAGAGAGAGAGAGAAAAGGAGGGAGGGAAGGAGGGAGGGAGGGAGAAAAGGAGGGAGGGAGGGAGGGAGGGAGAGAGGGAGAGAGAGAGATGGGGATTAAGTGTTTCATCTCACCCCAGTCAACAACTTTTTTCCAGGTTCCCAGTGGTACCCAAGAAGCACTCCTGGAAAGGCTGAGTTTGAGACCAAGAAGCCCACCCTTGCAATGAAGCCCAGAAACAAGGTGCAGGGTGCAGGTCAGAATCACCCTCGTCAAGGCAGACGATCTTGACAGCCTCACATTTTGTCTCCTGTCCTCTTCCATTATAAACCCTGGTTTACATCAGCCTGGGAAAGCTCCTAAATTACTGCCCAGTTGAACTACAGATACTTTTGCATCCCTACCTCAAATATTCAAGAACTACTGGGGCTCCAGATGAAAGACCTCAGAAGGCTCCAACCTCATGCAGCCCTTGGCTCAGAGGCGCAGAATCCAGAGGGTGCAAATATTTTGAGACCTACAGCATTAAGGCTATGGCACTTTATTTTGAAAAGTCCTGATGTCAATGTTTTCACTTTTTAAAAAATCAACTGAAAGTCCCTTACTAGTTTTTATCATCTAGTTAGAAAGTTACATTGACCCCCATTTTTCAGTGGAATATCCCGAAAAGACACAAGAAGATAAAGTCCTTGACTGTGCTAGATACCGGAAGACAAAAAGGAGCCATCGATTGAAAACTGCCTTTTAAAAGTGGTTATGCTCAACTTAAAAAAAAAAAGAGAGAGAGAGAGAGAATTCACATGATTTCGTTCCTTCTATTATGGCTAATGAAAAGGGGTATTTAAGGTCCAGTGGGGAAGGCAGCATTTTTATAATTTCGTCAGCAATTACCACAAAGCTCATTTGTAAGAGCTTGGCGAATCCTCACTTTTTCTGACCTCGAGAACCAATATTCTCTGGAGTCAGAACCCAGGGATGTATTTTAGTGTTCAACGTTCTAACAAATCCTTAAAAAAAAATGAACTTCACATTGACTGATGTATGACATTGAATCAGTGAAAACAAAAAAAGTGCAGGTTGAAACCATTATTGTATATCTCAAAGCATCAGTAATGGCCACTCAGTAAAACCTAAAGCATTTTTAAGGTCATAAACAAGCATGTAAAGTGTGCTACGCTGATTTATAGGAAACTCTGTCTTTAAAAGAAAGGTTCACAGAGGGCTCCGACTCAATCATCCTGCTCCCCATACGGCAGCCACAGGACTGACACATGACCTTTCCAAAACGCCTTGCGGGTCCTTCCAAACCTTGGCCATTTGACCTTAAACATTAGGGAGAGATGAGGCAAAGCTGTGAAAATCAGTAGCAGGAACACCAGAAGATGCTGGAATGTGCTGAAAAGTCTTTCTCACAGAAGAGCTACAGGCTTTACTGATTTACAGAAGCCAGTGCAAAAGACAACTAATCAGATCTTTAACCACTTGCATTTTAAACCTAGAAAAGCAAAATCAGACTTACCCTGGAAAGCCATCCTCCAAGCTGACTCAGAATAGCAGCCTATTAACAGGGCAAAACACAGCTACAAAACCAACGCTTCCCAAACTCCCTGGGTTTTAGTCTTGCCATCCACCCACTAACCCCCACTACTACGTATGCATCTGGCTTTTGTTAAGGAACTTCTGCAAATGTACAGTGGATGAGTAATCATTCAGTCTTTGTAAAACATGCCAAACCCAATCACTAATGATGGTGGTTTCATTTGCTCATTATACTTCTGTGTGCCTTTTTGCAAAATTTGTGTTTTTGCTAATGTAGACTCCCTAACACTACAGTATACATACATTGTCCAAATGGCAGTGGGCTGTTGTGTGTATGATTTTTTCTGGGTCCTTGTCGGCACCCAGTAATGGTGAACTGATTACATAAAGGCAGAGCCTAGTTGACAAGTCATCTTTTAAAATGTATATTACCACTATTTTCCCAATTACAATAAAATCTTCACTCAATTCTACTCTATCCTTTTATTGAAAATGGAAATTGTTTTTATTTATTATAACATTACATATTATTAATTGTTGATTTTAGGAAACACCAAAGATTCTGAAGTATAAGCTCATCTCTCATTAAGTTTCCTTCCAGAACTTTCTATTTACATATTACACTAAGTGTGTAAATGCACGCACACATACTTCAAAAAATACTTGGAAACTGATGAGTCTTGAACATAAGAATTTTTCATATTGTATAAAATAACAGAGGTCATATACAGTATAAAATCCCCAGTGACATCAGGACAATAAAACATAATCAAGCACATTGATACTTCTGCTGGGAAATACATGAATATTCAATGAATTGGGATAATAAAGACTATAAATAGCCTCTTGCCAATTCAGGTCAGGTGATTCTGCCTAATGAAGTATAAGGGAAAAAAAATCTCAGGGATTTTTGAATTTCAGAATAACAGATAAGGGATTTCAAACCTATAATTTTCCCCTAGTTATGTTGTAAGTTTTTTTAATTTATTTTTATTACAAACATTATTGACAGAAAATCTTGAGAATATAAGTGAATAGAATTAAAGTCATCTGTAAAATCCCACTATACAGAAAAGTGAGTTCTTACTCACTTATGTATTGAGTACTTCCTGGGAGTACAAGCTCAAAACTGTGCAGGGACATTATAAAGATTTAAAGCAAACACAATTCCCATTTTCAAACAAGGAAGAAAGTTGTACTTATTTTTTTAAAGATTTTATTTATGTATTTATTTGAGAGGTAGAGCTACAAACAGAGAAAGAGAGAGAGACAGAAAAGTCTCCCATCCACTGGTTCACTCCCCAAATGGCCGTAATAGCCAGAGTTGAGCCAATCCAAAGCCAGGAGCCAGGAGCTTCCTACAGGTCTCCCACATAGGTGAAGGGGCCCAAGCACTTGGGCCATCTTCCACTGCTTTCCCAGGTCATTAGCAGGAAGCTGGATTGGAAGTGGAGCAGCCAGGACTTGAACTGGCACCAATATGGGATGCTGGCGCCAGAGGCTCAGGCTTAACCTACTACAGCACAACGCGGCCCGCTAGGTGGTGTTTAACACAGTATCACTGAACACCTTTTGCCCACCTTCCCCCACCTCCCCCTATCCAGAAAACAGTTCATAGCATGAAAGGCACCAATATGGGATGTCTACTATGCCCCAGTTGTACTTATTTTTAAAACTGAGAAGGCACTGTGCTACCAAAGTTCAAAGGAGGTATTTTATCTTTCAGTCTACTGAGAACATTTTAAGATATTTCCTGTTTGGAAAATTCTCCTTTTTACAGTTTAAGGAAGTTGGAGATGGCACTGATTTTAGAAGCCAGATGTTCACATTCCCAGACTCCCTTGCAGCTAGGAAGAAAACATGTGCCCTCCAGTTCTGCCAATCAGATAAATCTGGAGCAGCTGCACAAAACTGAATACTGGCAAGGGAAGAAGTAGCTACATGTGGAAGGCCTCAGGGTCAGGAGGTTGGCTGTGTGGTCCAGTGGTCCATATCAGTGACATCACTGGTGCATGCCCAGCAATGGTAACATAAGTGTCTTCCTTGGACCAGTTTGACATTGCGTTTTAGGCAAGGCTCCTGACTACTGAGCCTCCGGTACAGTTCTCTGGACACCCGGGGATCCTGAACTGCTGAAAATCCTTTAATAAGCTCTCTTTCTGTTCAACCTCAGGAGAGTTCAGTTTCTGTTGATATAACTAAGAAACTGAGTGCTACATAGAGGACATTTCCTTTAACTAGGTGAGGCAGCAAAATGTTGTGAAAAGAACAGAAAGATACCTAAAAGCCAAAGCGAACAGTATCCCTACCCTGTACTAACTGGCTGAGGGCCCATGAACAAGTTTATTAGATTATTTGAACATCAGGTGTGTCAAGCAATAATATCCACCTTGCAAAGCTGTTCACAAGGAAAAAAAAAAAGGAGCTCTTTGATTTATTTACTTTATTCATCCAAACATTTATTGAGCTCTTTCCTACACACTCAGCTAAATACCAGGTTCTAGGGTTGCCAGATTTAGCAAACACAACTACAAGACATCCAGTTAAATGTGTCAAAAAAACAAAAAATAGCTTTTCAACATAAGCATGTTCCGTATTTGGGACACATTATTTGTTTTGATCTACAATTAAAATTTTACTGGGCAAGCTATTTTTCATCTTGCAACATAAAAACAGTACACACACACCACACAGAGGTACATGAAAGAGGCATGGGTGTGGCTGGTATGGATTTTCAGTCTCATGCTCCAGGCTGGGGGAGGCAGGTCAATGAGTAGTCAAACAGGGGCCGGTGCTGTGACACAGCAGGTAAAGCCACTGCCTGGAATGCCGGCATCCCATATGGGTGCCAGTTTGAGTTCTGGCTGCTCCAATTCCAATCCAATGAGCCTGGGAAAGCAGCGGGAGATGGCCCAAGTCCTTGGGGCCCTGCACCCTCATGGAAGACATGGAAGAAGCTCCTGGCTCCTGGCTCCTAGCTTAGGCCTAACCCAGCCCTGACTGTTGCAGCCACTGAGGAGTGAACCAACAGATGGAAGATAGATTTTATCTCTCTCTCTCTCTCTTCCTTTCTCTATGAAGTTCTTTCAAATAAATAAATACACCTCTAAAAATAAATATATAAAAAATATAAGTAGTCAAACAACTACCTAAGTAGTGTAAATAAGGAAAAGAGCTATGATGGCAATGAACTGGCCAATAAGATGAAAATAAAGAGGAAAATGTACTTAAAGACAGAATAGTTAAGGACAAGGACAGCTGGGAAGGTAATCCTGAGGGAAGGACCAGACTGAAGGACATAAAACATCTCACCATAAACAATGAGCATCTTACAAAGGCGGATCTCAATGTATCTGCTCAACAAATGCTTATTTCACTCCTTGGGAAGGCCTAAACCTGCATAATCCTAGGGTACCTCCTTCATGCTGTACCCTAACAAACAGGCCTCTTTTGCCTCATGGTAATCTGACCCTGTCCCCTTCTTGAGAATGGGAATACGCAGGCATATAAATTGATCACCCATGACTTCCTCCTCCTGCACGTATGGCTGTCACTATCATGAGACATACCAAAAGTCAGAACCACCTGACTTAGACTTCCAGAATTCCTGAGCTACAAACATCATATGAGATACTAAAATGACAGGTATAGTATTTGCTCACTAAATTTTATTGCATAATAGAGTTAGCCAGAGCAAGGAGCAGCTCGAACTCTTGAGTCACCACAGAGGGAAGCGTAAACTGGGACACCACTTCAGGAGCCCAGCTTTCCCAGCAGAAAGCTGGTCTACCTACACCCTGTGTGCTATGCCAGCTTCCACTCCAAGGGCACTGCTCCACTTCTGGTTTTTGCCAGTTCCCACAGCATGCCCTCTTCCTCTTCTCTGCTGGCTTTTCAGCTCCCTGCCCACCAATTATGCCCAGATTAACCTTTCTAAAGCTCACCTTTCACCTTGACACTTGCTGTTCAAATAGTCCTCCATGAATATCCCTCATAAACATTTGCTAATTGATTAATTGCCAAGATTCAAATCTGAGGAGTTTTACTCACCTGGCACTGAGGGGTAAAGGAAAACAAGCAAATAACCCAGGCATTCAGAGATTTACAGGGTAGTTAGTTGAAACGCCCTCCACAAAAATGAAATCTTTGCCAGGAGTCAGGAATGTTGTAAAACGCATATGTAAAAAGGCATCTTGAGGACTCAGACCAGTTACCTACTATAATCTTTTCAAACAGAAAGTTGCAAAAATGACTGAGTGCTACAGTGATGGCACCAGACAGCATCACAACCACAGCAAAGGATGGGATTCAGTCTGAAAGGTCTCCCTTTGCATGGCAAGGGGAGAAAAAATGGTTATTCCCTACCTTGGAAAAGCAAGAAAAAGGACAGAAAGTGTTAGTCTTCTCTAGACTTTTCTGCTCATGCCAATCCTCTGGTGACTGAGGCCAAAGCATTCATGAAGGAGGGAGAGACATAATCAATGTGTCATTTACTTGGTGCCTACCCCATGCCAGACGTGCAGAGCCACGGTTACTCACATCTTCATTAGCACACTGCAAGCAGTGTTTATGTTGGGCACTGTGCTACCACTCTACCTTCTCACAACTAGTTTATGCACCCTCAGAGCAACCTTGCAGGGCTGTATATCATATCTGCCATTTTACAGATAAGGAAGCTGAGGGATGGGAAAGTCAGCTCATTTGCCCAAGATCTTATCCATGAACACTTTGAGTGTATAAGGTTAAGTAAAACTAAATAGAGAAAAAGCAGGAAGTGAAAAATGAAACTGTATCTTAAGACTATTTGAAACCAGGAAAGAAAATTAAGGAGCTACATTAAAAGCTGTTTTATGGCAACATAAGAGCTGAGATTCATAACACCATTAGTAATGGGACGGAATGCCCACACAGACATGTGAGGAATCAAAGTGAAACTGGATGAATATAAGCTCCAGGTTTTATACTCCCAAAGAAAGGGTCAGATCTCATATCCATTCATTCATACAGTCATCCAACAAATATGAACTGAGCATCCAGTGTATGTGTGACACCACTGAAGGTACCAGAATTACAGCCATGAACAAAAACACAAAAATCTCCACTTCAATGGAACATCAGGATGGGGGTGGGATGTGAATAAGAAATTGGTAAATAACTAAACTCTGTAAAGTGTTGAAGGCACAAATACTAGGAATAAAAATGAGAGAGGGCATCACAAAGACCAAGAAGGGGCAGGAAAGAGATGCAATTTTAAATATGGTCATCAGGGTAGGCTCAGGAGGTGACTTTTGTGCAAAGACTTTAAGCATGTGAAGAGATGGGCTCTGGAAATGGCTAAGGGATAAGTGTTCCAGGAAGGGAATGCCCACACAAGGGAGTAGGCCAGTGTTTCCACAGCCAGGGAAGTGCAAGGGGATTGGGACTAAACTGCAGAAGCTATTTGGGCCACTGTACAGCTTCAATTCTTCAACTTTGGGGACAGCAAACCACTTATGGAGTCCAATGAAAGGAAAGCACCCCACCCCCGCGCCCCAAAAGTGAACAAGCACACAACACTGTCCCAATTTCAGAAGGTTAATATTTCCCCAATATTCCATCCTAGACTCACAGGAAGGGATTGATGTCCTGCAGAAGGTCACAATCCCTCCTGTAGGAACAAAGAAACACACTGAACTAACTTTCCTTTGTGGTCTCCCCAAAGAGAATAACAAGGCTTGAGGCTCCTCTCATCTCATTGTCATCAACAAATTGGAAAGGCCATCCTCAAGATCAGTGACCCTAAAGGAGGCTACCTATGCTTGTCACCTGAAAGTGACTTTGTCAATAAGGTGTTCACAAATCCACATCAACAGCAATCCTGGGGTTGGTGTTGTGGCATAGCAGGTTAAGACACTGCCTGCAATGCTGACATCCCATATGGGTGCCAGCTCATGTCCCAGCTGCTCCATTTCCAACCCAGCTCCCTGCTAATGGTCTTGGAAAAGCAGCAGAAGATGGCCCAAGTACTTGGGACCCTCTCACCCAAGTGGGAGACCTGGAAAAAGCTCTTGGCTCCTGGCTTTGGCCTGGCCCAACTTCAGTCGTTGCAGCCATCTGGAGAATGAACCAGAGGATGGAAGATATATATGTGTGTGTGTGTGTGTGTGTGTGTGTCCCTCTTTCTCTGTAACTCTGACTTTCAAATAAGTCTTAAAAAAAAAACACACACACACACACACACACAGCAATCCCCAACATCCAACATCCAAAGGGTAGAACACGGATGGGAAACTTTTTTTTTTTTTTTTTTTTTTGCCAAGAGCCATTTGGATATCTATAACATCATTTGTAGGCCATCTGAAACTAGCAACTTAAAAATCAGCCTGCTGTAGATTTATTAGATTTCAAGTCTCACTTGTAGTTGCCATGGCAGAGACAGAACAAATGATTTCACAGGTCTTTGTGGCCTGCAGGATAGACATTCCCCATCCCTGAGGCCAAAGAATGAAGAGGGTAATAGTCCAGATGGAAGTGAATGACACAGCCAATCTACCACCTTGAGGTCTGTGTGCAAGCATATGTGCGCGTGTGCAAATACACATGTATTTATATATGTGAATTTTTTTCATACCAGTGAAAAGACAACAGGGATTACTTATTTGTTTACTGTTACTGCTGGATTTTCAGTGCTTAGGAAAGTAACTGGTACACAGCAGATGTTCAATAAACAAAGGAAAACTACTGCTTTGCCAATCAATCTAAAAGTCAGTGGACCAGTATCATAATTAAGTAGACAGAGTAGTTATCATGGAAAGGTTAGGCACATGCATACAGGAAATATGGATTTTAACATTTCTTTATTTTACTCATTTGAAGCACAGAGAGAGTCAGAAAGAGAGTTGCCATTTTACTAGTTCACTTCTCAAATGCCCCCCAACAGCCAGCACTGAGCAAAGCCTAAGCCCGGAGCCAAGAAACTCAACCCAGATCTCTCCTGGGTAGCAGGGAGCTAACTACTAGAGCCATCACTGGTTGCGTCCCAGCAGCTACATTAGTAGGAAGGTAGAACTGCGAGCAAAGCTGGAACTGAAACCCAAACACTCTGATATGGGATGTGGGTGTCCCAAGTGGCATCTTAAGTACTATGCCAAATGTCTCCCCCTGGGAATGTGGACTTTAAAAGCTTAACAGAACATGAGCCACAGTAATCTATAGCATAAATCATGCATATGGAATATTAGAAAATATACATTTCTTTCATAGCAATTTAGGTTTCTCACCAATGCTTCTCAAACCATCTGTGGCATCAGTTTGTATTTTAATTCCTAATGCATCACAGACCCAGACTTTCATAAACCATAATAGAAGTGAATCTTAGACAAATGACATGAAAACCAAAACACACAAACATGCAAGCCCACATGTATATTATTAGATTCAACAGACCTAAACTCACTCTTTTTGATGGCTATAAAAGTTTCAGAACACTCTCAATTTCCATCTTTACTACAGACCAGCAGCACACAGTTCATGAACCAGTCCAGTCCATGGGTCACACAGAGTAGCTTGACTCCTAGACCATAAACACACACACACACACACACACACACACTACAGCTTCTAGTGCTCAATTCAGATGCATATGTTTCTGCTGTGTAGCTAATAATGAGAAAAGCAAAGCTCTGCTTTCTGTTAGACACTTATGTGAACCATTGAAAATAAAATGCACAAATCTGTGGCAGCCCTAATGACTCCAAGAATAGGTTAATACAGAATTTTGCTTCAGTTCAAATCATCCCAAGACATAAAAACAGAAATTAGGGTCAGAGTGTTCATTTTATAATAGATTGTACGTTTAGTAGAATAAATATAATGAGTCACTTTATATATCTAAAATGATGGTGAGTTTATATTAACCTACTTACAGAATGCAATTTGGATACATCGATCTGCTATATTAATATATCCACAGCTCTCCAAAGACATATTCACTACATAAATTAGTATGATAACATTTTTTAAATAGTAAGATGATGTATACTTAGACCACAAGTTCATTCCTTTATCTAATTTGGTTTAGTTAACCTTATCTACTTGAAAATTATCCCACCAAACCTACATAAAATTTGATTAAATATAACCTAGAAACAAAACTGACAGACTACCTTTCCAAGCTGAAAACAGGTTGTCTCTTTTTATAATTTAAATAGCTCCAGATTAATGAAGGATGTTAGCTAATCTTCTTAAATTATTCTTCATCTTAAACTACAACCTTTGAAACTATACACACATAATCCTGAAATCTCTAGTGAAAGCTCCTTAAATCAGGGTGAGTTAATGATTGTTCTCAAAGTCCAATGAAGTATGCATTCCAGAGGAAGGCATGCTTGGGGTTGAACACAGTGTCAATATTGACTGATTTACTTCTGAACTGGCACCCAGGCCAGATCTGTCTGGGCCAATTGTACATAAAGGTGATGATATTCTAGATGGTGTGTAACATGACGTTTTAGAGGTGGGATTCAGATCAAGACCTTCACCTGGAAGCTTCACAGAGCTTCCACCCCGTCATCTGGCAGAAGGAGGGATACCTGCTGAAGACAGAATGTCACTGCTCATTGCTCGTTTAGTACAGGCTGCAAGGTCACTGATGTCAGGCATGCTTTTGTGAGGAACATTAATCACTGGGGAGGACCAGGCCACTGACACAGCCCTGCTCTTCTGCACATCCTGTGTATACTGCCTGTGTGCTGGCTCAGCACTCAACTGATGTGGGCAGAAAAAAAGAAAGAAAGAAAAGAATGAAGCTGTTGAAATACAGTAACAAAGAAAAACTCATTGTAAACCGTATCCCAAAGATCACAACCACTGATTCGGTGGCAATGTTTAAAACATGACTGTGCTGGCTTCCGTGCCAAGTCCCTTCCCCTTGATTGCTCCCTCGGGGAGGTTTATATTTCCCTCCTCACAGATATAAGTAGCCACGAAAATCTGGTAGCCAAACAACCGGGAGTATGTGGGACATGTGCCACTGGCACAGGACAAGTTCTACGAGTCACTTGGTGGTGCCACCATTTCCCTTCCTTCCATTCAAGTCAAAAATTACTATGTCCCAAATACCAGGATACTGCAGACAGTTCATGGAAAAAAATGGTTTTAAAAAGTTTATTTTGATGCAGAAAAGGTTTGAAATCCAAGCTATTTTCCATAATATGCACTTTCAGGAATTTCTGAAAGACACCAAAACATGCATGATTTCAGAAATTGCACAAAAACAAATTATATTTTAATTCCACTTTTATGTGAACTTTTTGAAGGATGGTCATAGATGCTGCTCCTTGAGACTTGGTCTCAAAAGGAAGTGGACAAAGAGTAGAGCCACTGGCCATCTATCACGTTTGTCAGTAACTAAAACTTTGCATTCCTTTGTTAATGCAGCAAAACTCAGCCTCTGCTGAATGATCCAATGGCTTCACTGTACTGTGTCCACATTTTCAGGAGAAAAACTGTAGAACAATGCTTGTTGAAGACTTGATGGTAAAGCTGCATTTTTTTAAGTTCCCACACTGTAGCAAACCACTGGCGATAGTGATACTCAAGAAAGGGTACCCTGTCAATCTCAATAGGAAGGATCACACTGGGGAGAAAGAGACCCAAGGCAGGCAACGTTGGCATTCTGCAGCTGGCAGATGAGCAGGATGTGCACCAAGGCAGTGGCAAAAAGAAAGGACATCAGCAAAATGACAAGATGTAAGACTACTTGTTCAATTGTATGCCACTAGCCACAGACCTTGAGTTCCAATTAGCAGCATCTATGCCTAGCTCAAGATTTCCAGACCTAGGCCAGCGCCGTGGCTCAACAGGGTAATCCTCCGCCTTGCGGCGCCGGCACACGGGGTTCTAGTCCCGATTGGGGCGCCGGATTCTGTCCCGGTTACCCCTCTTCCAGGCCAGCTCTCTGCTGTGGCCCGGGAGTGCAGTGGAGGATGGCCCAAGCGCTTGGGCCCTGCACCCCATGGGAGACCAGGAGAAGCACCTGGCTCCTGCATTCAGATCAGCGCAGTACGCCAGCCTCAGCGGCCATTGGAGGGTGAACCAACGGCAAAAGGAAGACCTTTCTCTCTGTCTCTCTCTCTCACTGTCCACTCTGCCTGTCAAAAAAAAAAAATTAAAAAAAAAAAATTTCCAGACGTGTGACATGGACATTACTGTTTGTATGCGAAAGGGTTCTGACAGTAAATAGAAAACTCTTCTAAAAATATTGTCAAAAGACCCCTTTATCTCGGGATTTTACACCTTAAGGAAAAGTCAAGTAGAAAAAAATGGAGCTGATCAAAGGCAAAATAGGAAAAAAAAGATAAGCAAAAAATACCATAAAAAGGTTGCTTTTCTGGAAACACCCTCAAGACAGTAATTGAGAAAAAAATGAAGTCTGGTTAAAACTCTCTTAGTACATCTCTCCTTCCCTACCTAGTATATAACAGCCAAGTAATAACTGTGACAGCGAGGAAGGGACAAGGAAAATAAAGAGGAGTCAAACATCACTCCATAGGAAAAATATGTGCAACTCTGAGAAAATGGAAAATGCTGTGTGAAAATAGGATACAAGGAGTAAACTATGCTGATACTCTACTACAATTTATAAAATCATATAAACTTTAAAATTTTTAAATCATTTAAATTTTTTAAATTTTAATTAAAAATTTTAAAAATAGTAGCTTTGTCAACACCATGCAGAAGAGTTACCACTGCATTCTTTTTTCCCCAAAATACTGCAAGACTGATATTAGGATAGCCACTACAATGAGGATACATCTCAAAGCTCTCCCAACCTAGATTAACATCACACAGTTCATGTGTTGTCTAACTCTGAAATTGTACCTTTAACCCTACACTTGGCTGACTTCAAATGTGCAGAACAAAATTCTTTTAACAATGTTCATCATCTCACTCTTCATAAATTCCCCAAAACTAGAAAAGTCCTCAAATTTCCATCAAGATAACAGAATGGAGAAATAAATCCCAACAGGGTCATAGAATGAGATACTATACAGCAATGAAAATGAATAAGCTATAATGACCCACAACAATACAGATGAATTTCTCAAGCATAATCATGATGAAAAGATGCCAGGCACAAGCCAGTGCCTTCTGTTTGTCTGTAACGATTGATTCCAGTTCTATAAATCACCAAACAGACAAAATTAATCCATGCTATTAGAAGTCACACAGAGGGGACCCTTGAAGAGTGGCACCTGGAGTACCCAAGAAGGAGCATCCAGGATGCAGGCCATGTTGGATGAATGCTCTGAGGGCTGGTTAATGGGAATTCAGTTGGCAAAAAAAAAAAAAAAAAAAAAAAAAAAAAAAATCCACCATGCTGAACATTCATGGTATGTGCATTTTTCTCTACACACATTACATGTCAATGAAATATTTTAAAAAGGGGAAAAGATGCAACTACCTAACACCTTTTCCAATCTATCCTTCTAACGTGTTTACTTCAAATGAAGCACCTACTGCATTTTCCTAAGCCTTGTAAATCTTAAGTAGAAATGTAAGAAGCTAAATCATTAAACATAAAAAGTTAATGGATTGGAGTCAGGGAAAAACACCAGCTAGGAAGATCTGTTTTGCCATAGGTGGGGGTCTTCAAAAAGTCCATGGAAAATACACATGACCAAAAAGCTATGCATGATTTCACAAGTGTTTTTTGCACCAAAATAAACTCATATTTTAATTCCATTTCCCATGACCTTTTTGGAGCTCCTTTGTAGTTGTGCGTTCCCTAAACAGGTACATCCTTTTGAGAGGAACAAATTTAACCTCACCTGCTTCCCATCTCAAAACTGAAGGGATCAGACCTCTTAATCCTCAAGGCACCTTATTCTGGTCTTTTGTTTGTATTCTGATTCTGATGCTTAACCATATCACATCACCAGAGGATTCACAAAGAAAAGGGGAACCAAGGAACGACAGCTTGCAGCCCTATCGCAAGACGCCAGGGCAGAAGGAAGCAACGCTTGACATGTACATTTAATCAACTTAATGATGATCAGTGTAGATATTACAGCTCTGCAGACAATCTCCAGGAACTGAAATTCCACTCATTCACTGAGTCCCTTCAGCAGGCTTTTCACAGCTCCCCAAGCTCCCACATGAAACACAAAACCCTTGTGGACTGTTGGAGTCCACCAGAACCACTGTCCTCCCCCACTATAGAAAACTGCGAACTTCAGATTTTCCTAAGATTACTTTATTCAATCAGAAGAAAGCCAAGAAATAAACAGCACATACACATTTATTTCATGCTCCTTTGCACAAACCCTCTAGACTCTCCTTTACCCATTTGCTTTGTGAGCACAGAACCTAATTCTATTAATAGGACCCTGTATCAGTCAGGGTGCAATCAGGAGAGAGGAAGCACACACCCCAAATTTAATACAAGAAATGATTAACCATAATGAATTAGCTACTAGGAAGCCAAAAGAACCTTAAAGATTTATAGGAATGGCATGTATATCAGGAACAGTTACCATCCCCAGGACTGAGACAATGGCCAGTAGACAGCCTTCCTCCCCAGGGCTGGGGTCCAGATCCTAAGGGCTCACTGCAGGCAGCAAAGTCGCTGAGGTGCTTCACTGTTGGAACTTCCTGGAATCTATTGTCTAGGGTTCCAGGGAAAACTTCACAGGGAGGTATCTCACCACAGGTACCCTGCTACAAAATGATTCAAGGATGGATGCCCAGGGGAGCTATTGGCAACCATGTCCAGCTCTGTCCACCAAGCACTGCAGGGGCTCGGTACTGGAGAGAGATACCAGAACACTGGAAGAACCTGGTACAGGAGAAGACAGAAGTATTCAGGAGCCTGTCCCTGGAGAAGGCACCCACATTGTAGGACCCAGGGGCTGGAGAAATCACATGCATTGCAGAAACTAACCCTACAGAAGCCATGAAAGGTACAGAAACCAGGTGCCCATGCCAATGCATGCCATCCAGGAGGGAAAACACCTGCCTCTTGCGATACCTCTCCATCTTCCTTTCCTGACAAAGCTTAATACCAAGCATTTTAGAGAGTCCAGATCCAAATTCACAGAGCAGCCAATAAAGGGTGAATTTGGACCCAACAGACAGTAAATTCATAATCATCACAGATCCTACCACAAGCACCTGCAACAAGAAGTCAGCACTGTGCATGCCACGATATTAACATGTTCTCATGAGTGCTACCCTGGTTACAAATGACAAAACTGACACAGACAGAGGAAAACTCTCTTGTCAAGATGCAAATAAGTCTTGTACTAGCAAGGGGAACAGAACAACTTCTGAGTCAAGTGCAGGGCTCCTGTTGCCTGGGATACATCCAAACGGTCTTCTTTTGACTGTTTTCTGAGTTCACACCAAATCACTTTGGGGATGGTATTTGGTCTGGCACAGTCATTGACAACACCAGACTTCTGACAAATGCTGACAACTTTAGATATCAAATCTCTCACTGAGCCATAAATAATGTTGCTCAGATTTTGACCTTTGCCTAGCCAATTACATGACTGTGCTAACTGTTTTGTAATAGGATCATTTCAGGCCTGCATATGTTCAGAATGTGTCAGCCAAGGCCTTGTGTCTACACCCTAGTCTTTTTGCAAACCAAAACAAGGCCAGAAGGCATATTTTGAAACACAAAAGAATTGCAGTCAAGTCCTCAGTATGCTCAGGAAAGCAGGATGAATGGCATGGTAGTGTCACTAGGATTCTATCAACAGGAATGATCCAAAATAATGGAAAAAAGCAAACATTTGCCTGTAACTCAATTTGGTGCAGATCACAAAATGCTAGTGTTTTAGCTCACTTTAGATTTGGGAAAAGACTCTGATGCTACAAGAAATAAAGTAACTGCAATCTGTATTTGCAGAAGAAAGGACAAAAAAGTATGAAAGACTGTTACGGACTGAACGTGTCTGTCCTCCCAAAATCCTTATGTTGAAGTCCTACTGCCCGACATGGTGGCATTTGGAGGTGCGGCTGCTGGGGTGATTAGGTTTAGATGAGGTCATGAAAGTGGGGCCCTCAGGGTGACATTAGTTAGCACCCAAGCAGAAGATGATAGAGAGATGTGTTCACACCAAACAAAGGCCATGTGAGGACACAGCCAGACAGAGGTCTACTGCAGACTGGAAGAGAGCCGTCTCTGGGAATCAAATCTGCCAGAACTTGAACTTTGAGCCTTTAGAACTGCAAGAAATAGACATCTGTAGTGTAAACCACCAGGTCTATGGCACTTGTTTGTTTGTTTGTTTTTTAAGAGTGGCTTGAGCTGACTCAGACAAAGGCTAGGACAAAGGTTCAAAGGCCAAATCTATAAGGCACTTTAAAAAGTTCATAAAAAATGGAATTAAAAGATAAGTCTATTTTGGTGCAAAGCATTTTTTGAAATCCATGCAAATGAGTATATTGCATACAAGCAACAAACCTTAAAAATAAAAGCACAGAAAGGATGACTGAGAAAAGGACAGGAATAAATATACACTGTGAACAGCAACCTAAAGCCCTCAATTCAGTTACACCTGAGTTGAACAATGAATTTCAGTTGCAGCAAAAAGATACTCTCAGAGAGAAACACAACAGAAAATGAGGAAATGACTGGGAAAATCACACAAGTGCTCTGTGTGGGTGACTGGGTGAGTGGGTGAGTGGGTGGGTGAGTTCCAAATCTGGGAAATAACTTAGTCACCATCCCACAGCAGTCCAAAGAGTGGAAAAGGGAGTGGGAGACACCAAGAATGCCCCATCATGCTCCAGCTTGTGCCCAGCTGTGTGTCTTCCTGGTCTTTAGGTTTTCAGTTTCCTTTTTATTTTTTTAAGATTTATTTATTTACTTATTTGAAAGGCAGAGACACAGAGAGAGAGAAAGAGAGAGAACCTCCATCCGCTGGTTCACACCCCAAATGGCCCCAACAGCTGCAGCTGAGTGGGTTTGAAGCTAGGAGCTTCTGCAGGGTCTCTCAGGTGAGTAGCAGGCACCCACATACTTGGGCCATCTTCTGCTATTTTCCCTGACACATTAGCAGGGAGCTGGACTGGAAAGACAGAACGAGAGGGAGAGAGACACACACACACTATCTTCCAACTGCTGGTTTACTCTCCAAATGCCCACAATAGCCAGGGCTGAGTAAAGCTGATTCCATTAAGTCCGAAACTCCCTCTGGGTCTCCCACATTGGGAAAAGGGACCCAAGTACTTGAGCCATCATCTGTTGTCTCCCAGAATGCATATTAGCAGGAAGCTAGATTGGAAGCAAAGCTAGCTGGGACTGAAACCAGACACTACAATATGTCACACAGGCACCCCAAGTGGCAGCCTAACCCACTTTACCACAATGCGAGCCCCAAGAAAGGAACTTTTTATTTGATTATACATCCAACAGTGATACTGCATGCAAGCACATTCTAAACTAGAGGTCAGCAAGCTTTTTAGGTAAAGGGCCAGAAAGTAGTATATATTTTAAACATGGTGGATCACATATGGTCTCTATCACATGTTCTTTGTTTTTTCACCTTTAAATGACTGGGGAGAAAAGTCAAAATGTAAAAGCCATCCTTAGTTCTGAGTCCATCTATGTGACAAGTGGCAGGCCAGATATGGGCTCAGCTTGCTGACTCCTACTGTAACCCAGCATATAAAAACTCAAAATGTAAGGGCAAAATATATTTTAAAGAGAGATTATCAAGAAAATCCATCTTGTACTTCTGCTTTCATTGATCTTTTCCCTATTCCAAATAGAGAATCTGGAATACTAATACTAGCCTTGATGGCTACCTACTTTTTTTTCAAATCTAGGTCTAATTCTATACTATTGAAGGAAAAAATAAATTCAAGGGCTAGGAACAATAAAATGCAAAGTGAGCAAGTTGCAGGACTGCAATAGAGCAACTGCCTTGAATCAAAGCTTATGATTTCTGCCATCTCTTTGTTTCCCATATATCCTACCAATTAGATTTTAGGTTTTAGCAACCTCAGTAGTTTTTCAGGCTTTATGACTCAAGCTTAGGGGATCTGACCCACAAAACAAAGACTTCAATGTCTCCAGAAGCTGAGAAAATTCCAGCATTGTCAGGACAGATACTATTTATAACCCATTTAGTGTGTATGCTCCCGGATGCATTTTCTATGCAGAACATCTGAAATACACTTCTGAATTCCTGACTTTAGCAACGGTGAAGTAAGAGAGTAAAAAGTCTGACGACTGAAGAAGAAAAATGAATTCTCTGCTATGATTATTTTATAACACAGCATCATGTGACCAACAACTTAAAGGTTCCTGTTTTTGACTCACGTTTGACAACAAAGCACCTCACTGCTATGAGTTTAGAGCTCAAATTACTGGAAAATGTGGGGTTGGAAAATATTCTACAACTAGGCTGAAAGAGAAAAAAAAGTCATGGAAAACTCCATTTAACTATTTCCCAGAACACACACAAATAAACGCCAAGGAGTTTTATTGAATGTGTTTGCAAGGGGGCTTCAAAAAGTTCATTGAGAAACTGAATTAAAAGAAAAATTTATTGTAATACAAAAATATTTGAAATCCACAATTTTTTCCATGAAAAACACATTTCTATATACTTTTGACATACAAACAGATTTTAAAAATTGTTGTATCAATTAAATCTATTTTAAATATTTTTTAGATTTATTTGAGGGGCAGAGCTATAGACACAGAGAGGGAGAAACAGAGGGAGGTCCTCCATCTGCTGGTTCACTCCCCAAAGGCAGCAATGGTCGAAGCTGAGCCAATCCGAAGCCAGGAGCCAGGAGCTTCCTCCGGGTCTCTCTCGTAGGTACAGGGGCCCAAACACTTGAGCCATTCCACTGCTTTGCCAGGCCATAACAGAGAGCTGGATCGGAAGAGGAGCAGCAGGGACACAAATTGGTGTCCATATGGGATGTGGCACCACAGGCAGAGGTTTAGCCTACTACGCCACAGCATCAGCCCTAAATTTATCTTTTTAATTCCATTTTTCCATGAACTTTTTAAAGTACCCCTGTACATGTGGCCTGCTGTTATACACATTCTCTTCTTTCATTTAAGCTTTTCTTATTGCAAAAGAGCAGAGTTCTACAGGGTGGTATCTTGGCACATTGCTGCCCGAGGTGCAGAGTGCTGGGCTGACCAATATTGCCTCAAAATTTCTACCATGATTGATTACAACTGAGTCTGCAAGCCCTGCACATTGCCTCCATTCCATTCACGTATCCCAACCAAATTAATTTTCTCCTGTGCCAATTCTATCACATCCCCTGGGCTTACAAAGAAGTTTTGCCAGGACATCAGAACCCAAAAGGGACTGAATATTTTCATCCTGGCAGAAACTTAAAATAGAGCTTAAAAATAAAACAATGAGATGAATTTTTAGCTCTGCAAAGCTTTCATCTCTAGAAAATTCTTTTACAACTGAAAAAAAAAAAACCTACTCTTGTTTTTATTCTACATTTGAACTCCAAGTTACTAAGAAACTAATTTAGAAATCCCAAGGTTTTAATTTCCCATCTGATCTGATGTATTTCAAGATTAACAGTTGAAATCAAAGTGTAATTTGGACGAAGTTCCCAGCACAACTCTAGAAAAGCAGCACTGTGCAAAAGAAATATAAAATCAGCAATACCTATATATATATTTAAATTCCCTAATAGTCCTATTAAAAGGAAAAACAAAAAAAGAAAATCATTTTTTATTAACCCAATGTGCCAAATTGTTATTTCAGTAATAGAGCATAAAAATGATCAAGATATTTTACATTCCTTCTTTCATACAAAATCTGGTGTGTGTGTCATACTTACAACACAAATCATTTTGAGCTGACCACAATTCTGCTGTCTCCTAGCCACATGTGACTAGTGCTACCATACTGGACAGCACAGTTCTGGAGATTTCTCTTATGTTTGGGGTCATTCTTCCAACTCAGAAAGCTTTAGCTGCAGTGACATGACTATTATAGAGGAGAACAAGATAGTCTGAGAAGTGTTTCTTTTTTTTTTTTAAGATTTACTGTATTTTTGTTTATTTGAAAGGCAGAGTGATGCTATAGTAAGGGACCTGGAAGGGAAGCAGAGCAGGTGGGACTCAAACCAGCTTTACATTATGGGATGCCTGTGTCGCAAGCAGCAACATAACCCACTGAGCCACGATGCTGGCTCCAAGAAGTATTTCAGCCTCTTGGACAAGTTCACACTCAGGCTTTGCTCTGTGGCCTAGCCACAATTTGGGCCATCTGTTAAAATGGAACAGTGCCCACCCAAAAGAAGTTACCAGCTTCCAGAACTGGACATGCAACCACAGCAAGAAGATTCTCCTAGCTTAAGCAATTCCAAATTCTGAACTTCTGAACTTCATTTTTCCCAGGTGCTGCATCTGGACATTTAGCAGGGCTTAAATTAGGACCATTATTGAGATACTGTCTTTGGAAAACGGGGATAAAAGCAAAGCTGAACATTTTTAGGATGAGCCTTTGAGGAAGAAGGTTACAGGAAACACAAGCTAACATTAGAGCAGACACTGCATCCTTATGATGGCATTTTTTTTTTTTCAAAAAACAAACCATGACTTTGAAAGTCCCTGTAATATGAACAGTTATTCACATCTTACCCTCAACTCAGCAACTACAGATGCTTTTCCTAAGCCATTATAGTTTTCTGATAGACATAATGCACATGTTATTTCTTAGGAAATGAATCATATTGAAATTTTAACCTATTAATCAGACAGGATTGAGAACAGTGGAGCAGACAAGTGCTGCTTTTTATTCTAACACTGCAGTCCTCTGATTTTTTTCAATATGCATGTATTACTTGCAGCAAAATACTTAATATATTTAAAAAAGAAAGTGAAACCAATATTAATGCCCATGGAATGTAACATTTACTTCCCTTGTGAGTAAATATCTTACTCATCTGATTTTGAAGTATACCTTTGGCCCCAAATCCTCTGAATATTTTATGAAAACATTCATAAAAATATTCCAAGTTGTATTTAAGTCCAGTGTTTCTATAAAAAATTTTAAATCTCTAGTAAAAATAGGTCATAAACCCAAACTGTACTTCATTCACATATTCATGTTTGACAAATGTTTTAGTTAGTTTACTTACAATTTGTATATAATAAATATATAGTTTCTCCTTAACAGAGCTTAAAATGTAGACTATAAAGATTGGTAAGTAATTAATAACAGTAAGGATATGAGCATTAAAATTGGAGAATTGTAGAAGGCATACAGTAGATGTTGAAATTAAGATTTGATGGATGGGTGGGATTCAGCTAGAAAAAGGGGCGCAAGGGGGAAATAAATGCCTAATGAAAGCAAGGGAATAAACAAGACACCAAGATGAAACAGCAGAAGAAGAGAAAGACACCTAATATGTATAACCACTGTGGAAAGCAATATGGAGATTTAAAAACTTTAAAAACTAAAAGCAGAACTACATTGTGATCCAGCAATCCCACTTCTGGTCTATATGTAAAAGAAATGAAGTAATTGTATCGAAGACAATACCTGCACTCCCATGCTTATGCAGCACCCACTGAGTGGGTGTACCCACCCACTGAGGAAAGGATAAGGAAAAGTGGTACACATAAACAATGGAATATTACTCAGCCATAAAAAATGAAATTCTGTCATTTGCAACAAGAGTGATGGAACTGGAGGACAATTTGTTAAGTGAAACAAGCCAGGCACTGAAAGACAAACACTGCAAGTAGAAGCTAAACATAAAAAAGTCAATTTGAACGTGGAAAATTACTAGAGGCTGGGAAGAATAATGGGTATCAAGGTACAGCAAAAGAGGAGTAAGTTCCAGTGTTCTGTAGCACAGGGTGGGGGCGGGGTGGCTATGCACAACACATTATATAGTTTATTTAAAAACTAGAAGGGAGGAGCTCAAACGAATAAAACATAAAGAAATAGAAATGCTATTTATATATTTTTGGTCACTATACACTGTATACGTGTGTTGAAATACCATGCCATACACCATAAAGACAAGGGACCTTCAACAAGTTCATGGAAAAGGTGTACTAAAAAAGAACCGTGCAAAGGTTTAAATATTTTCACACAAAAATAAGCCATCTTCTAATTCCTTTTTCCACAAACTTTCTGAAGTACGCTTGCACGTACAGTGGCAAACATTAAGAAAAAAAAAGTTTTAATTAAAAGTCTAGCATCAATCAGCTGGATGACTAAGAAGACACAATGGTGGGAGGAGCCACAAGGGAGAATGGAGGAGACTCATGGCTCCCTCTAAGTTGTAGGGATTTTGTCCCAGAAATGAAAAGCCATCTCAGGGCTTTCAAAGTTGAACAGCTCAAAGGAGGGCAGATTAGACTGACAGCATAGTTACAGCATTCTCATTTCCAAAATTTAAACACAGTGGACCACAGGCCAAGTTTTCTAATAATAACTATCACAAATTTATACATATACAGAAGGCAAGGAGTTCTTGACCCCTAGGTGTAATTTCATATTCTGAAGCTTTCCCAGAGCAAGACACAGTGCAGGATATTAGAACCACATCCCTAAAATGCTCCCCAAAACCTGATAGTGATTTAACATGAACTGCACCACAAAACCTAGAGTTCTAAACCCATTTTCAACGCAAACATTACTGTTATGTATTTGTTTTTAAGACACGCACCATACATATAGAAAAATATCAAGAATATAATACCCACAAACACACCACCCAGATTTTAAAATGCTATTCAGAATACACAATTCAATTTTTTAAAAAAATGAAATAGCATGCATTTAAAACTTTTGTATTCTTACATCTTCTCCTTCCATCATTCTTTCCTAAAGTTGATGTTTCTTTCCAAACCAAGTTTTTCATGCACAGGCACATACACATACACACTTATCCATTAAGACAATATGGTAAAGTCTGATGTATTTTAAAGCTTAATTTGAATAGGACCTACTATACACATCATACTGCAACCTGCATCTTTAATAAATTTTTTAATTAATTTTTATTTAAGGTATACAAGTTTCATGTATTTCACACATAGATTTAGGAACACAGTGATACTTTCCACCCTACTCTCCCTCCTGTCTATGCTCCAACCCTTCTTCCTACAATATTTTCAAAAACATATGCATTGGGACTACTTGAAGGGGTAAGAAAGATTTCTTAAAATTATGAAACACTTCAGATATATCAGAAGTACAATAAAGAATGAAGAAAATTATAATAAACACAAGCATGGGTGCACCAGACAGCTTAGGAAGTAAAACATTAAAGATATAAGCAGGTTAACTTTGAAAGGCATCCTTTCACACAAACATTTCTTGAACACAGTCTTCAGAAGCCTGGTATTTCTAAAGGTTCTATGAGTTGTTTCAGAACAAGTCTTGACTCCTCTAACTGGAAGTCACCAGTGAGTGTTTCTCTAACTTTTCTGACAGATGTGCAAGCAGTAAAAAGCAAAGGTGTCCACACTTTCCTTGACACTATCACACTTTGACAACTGCCACAAGACTTGCAGCATTTTGACTTCCTAATACAAGAAAAGCACTTTTTTCCATATAACATTCTCACTGAACGGTGAAAACACAAACAGCCAGATACCACCACCACTATCATTATTGCCATCAGTGGATAAATGAGGATATTGTAGAAAATGGAATTAAAATATTTATTATGCTGCAAAAATATTTTTGAATTCTATAAATACAAGATGTACTTCAAGTGTTCACAGAAAACTCATACTATGAGAAAAACTATGCATGGATTTTCAAAATTTCTTGGCAACAAAATAGGCATACTTTTTAATTCCATTTTTCCAAGAACTTCTGGAAGTGCCCTGGTATGTATCAGGGACTATAGCTGCACTATCACAAATGCTCATAAAACCCTATGAGCTAGATATTGCTGTATTCATTTTATCAACAGAGCAGCCAAGTCAGAGTGATGCTCACCAACTGCCAAAGATCAGAAGATAGCAAATGCTGAGGACCAAATTTGAACTCTACGTGTCTGATTCTCAAATCCTAGTCCTAGCTATTAAGTTAAAAATTATGTTATAAAAAGATTCCATTTCACCATGCAGAGTGACTGGTACCAGGTAATTTCTCCTACCGTAATTAACTAGAAAACAAAGACAAAGAAAAATGAAAGAACATGTTTCAGCCATTAAACAACATTTCACAACTGTGATTCCTAAATTAAGAGAAACATGATATAAGCAGTAGTATGGTTACCTAAGTTTTCTGCTTAGAAATACTTTCCATATGGTAGGGCAGAGACAGGGAACCCAAGCAGAACAATCTCAATGAGTTGAGAAGAGAGTTTTGAGTTCAGGGAGAACAAGATGGTTGAAATATGTAGGCCAGAATTCAAGAAAGGAAGGAGTCATGCAAAGAAAGAGACAGAAAAATCTCCTTAAGTCTTAAACTACACAGCAACATTCATATGTACACATATGAATGAGACTTTACAAGGTTAGGCAAAGAATAACTTCCAGAAAGAAGGACTCCCAGGAAAAGAAACATCTGTAGTGAAGTTTTAAGGTGAGCAACTTTCAGAACTCAAAAAGGACTGAAAGACATTGAGGTTCCAAACCACTAAACTAGAGATGTTACCAAACTCCTAGAGCATTAAGTAGAGACCCCAGACAGTCCACACCTTGAAGTCAGGCTAAATACAAAAGGCTATTTAAAATATACACTTAGAAGGTTTAAAACAAACCTCAAATGAATTAAACTGAACCCCCAAGTAAATGAACTACCTACCTGGACAAAATTCAACACTCCTTAAAGGGAGATAGCAAAATCCAGAGACACAACAGCATATGTTCACAACGACCAGCATCCAGCAATATATCACCAGACATGTAGCCAGCAGAGGGTTAACTCGACAACCTGGTTTGCTCAAACAGAGCACGTGCTAAAAGAGAGAGAGAGAGAGAGAGAGAGAGAGAGAGAGAGGCAGGCCTGTGTCCTGGGGATATTCTCCTTGATAAGAGTGTTTGGTATGGGGCCTGGTATTGTGACACAGTGTGTTAAAACACTGCTTGCAACATCAGCATCCCATACTGGAGTGTCAGTTGGAGTCCTGGATGTTCCACTTCTGTTCCAGCTTCCTGCTAATGCAGCTGGGAAGGCAGTAGAATATGGCCCCACTACTTGGGACCCTGCTACCTATATGTGAGACCCAGATGGAGTCCCTGGTTTCATTTGGGAAGTGAACCAGAGAACCAAGCTTCTTTCTCCCCACCCAGCCACCCATGGTTTTGTTTTTACTTTTTTAAGTATATTATATGAATGAGGTCTCTTTTTTAAAGATTTATTTATTGATTGATTTTGAAAATCAGGGTTACAGAGAGAAAGGGAGAGAGGGAAAAAGAGAGAGAAAGAGAGAGGGAAAAAGAGAGGGAAAGAGAGAGAAAGAGAGAGAGAAGGAGAGAAATCTTCCATCACTGGTTCTTTCTCCAGATGGCCACAATGGACAAGGCAGGACCAAGCCAAAGCCAGGAGCTTCATCCAGGCCTCCCACATGGATGCAAGGGCCCAAATACGTGGGCCACCTTCCACTGCTTTTCCCAGGCCATTAGCAGAGAGCTGGATTAGAAGTGGAAAAGTCGGGACACTAACCAGTACCCATATGGGATGCTGGGTTACTGGCAGCAGCTTTACCCACTATGCCATGATGCCGGCCCCATGAATAAGAAGCTGAGATCAGTAACCCAGACATGATGTGATCTCCAATAACATGATCTTTGCTGAGCACGTTACTGATACTGCTGCCAGGAGGATTAAGTGAATCTCCATGCAAGTCCACTGGGAGGGGCCACCTGGAAGCCAGTACCTTATTGTACATGTAATAGTAGATTAATAACTAGCACATCTTTTTGGTATACAAAGCAACAAAAATTTCAGACTGTGAAAATAATGGCAGTACAACTGACAAGTCAAAGACACAGAATGGGGAGAGTATTCAGCCAAGCAGTTAAAACATGGTTAAGATGTCCATATCCTATGCCAGAGTAACTGGGTTTGAGTCCCAGCTCTGACTCCCAATTCCAGCTTCCTGCTAATGCAGACCCTGGGAGGCAGCAGTGATGGCTCAAGTAATTGGGTTCCTGCCACTCATAAGAGAGACTTGAACTGAGTTCCCAGTTTCTGTCTTTGGCCCAGGACAGGACAGGTCATTGTGGGTATTTGTGGAGTGAACCAGCAGATGGGTAAGCACTTGCATGCTGTCTCCTCTTTCTTTCTTTTTGTGTGTGTGCCACTCAAATAAACATTTTTTTTTTTTTTGACAGGCAGAGTGGACAGTGAGAGAGAGAGACAGAGAGAAAGGTCTTCCTTTGCCGTTGGTTCACCCTCCAATGGCCGCCACGGCCGGTGCGCTGCAGCCGGAGCACCGCACTGATCCGATGGCAGGAGCCAGGTACTTATCCTGGTCTCCCATGGGGTGCAGGACCCAAGGACTTGGGCCATCCTCCACTGCACTCCCTGGCCACAGCAGAGAGCTGGCCTGGAAGAGGGGCAACCGGGACAGAATCCGGCACCCCGACCGGGACTAGAACCCGGTGTGCCGGCACCACAAGGCGGAGGATTAGCCTAGTGAGCCGTGGCGCCGGCCTCAAATAAACAATTTTTAAAAATCCTTATATTTAGTACTGTCACCTAAACTGAACTTTAAGCAGCTCTGAGAAAGGGAATATCAATGCTCAAATATATGGGGAGGTATAACAGCACTTCCAAGAGGGAGAATTATTTCACTTGGTATAAATGTATAAAGGAAGTAACAGGGAAAAAAATCTGTACATGTTCTACCTACTGACAGATTCAATCTTCCTTTTATTTCTTTCCCCTTATCTTTCCTTAGCTATCTGACTACATCAATGGAAAGTTATCTTCAAGAATAACAATAAAGGAATAAGAAAATCTGTCTGAGTCAGACTTACTGGTGCCCAAAAATTAAGTCTGCATGTTCACGACGGGGCCAGTTTTCCTTGTTCTTGAATTTTGGCACCCTTACTATTCCAACTGTTAATCTTGTCCATTGTTTGCCTAATCCACCAAGTGGGAGAGAACAAAATGACTTCAGGATGTGCCATCTGAGGACAAGAGGTGACCAACCACCAAAACCATTTACATGCACACCCCAGTTCTTGCTCCTCATTGAATGCAAAGAAAGGAAAACAGGAACTTCATCACTAACTCCAAAAACACAGAACTCAGCAGAACCTTGTGAAAAAAAATGATCTCTAAAAATACATATTTGGAAAACTCTGAGATAATTTAGGCAGCAAATAATTAGAGATTCTGAGAAAAATCAAACTATGAACATTAAAAGTTGACAGAAGTAAAGAAGTATTCAGTTGAGAGTTAAATGAACACTTAAAATCTTGGTCCCTCTGGCATATTTTATAATTTAGCTTCTCAACTGTCTCTGCCTCTGAGAGCAAACATCTCAAAACACACATTTTCTAAGTATGTGCCAACAAGATGATCTCCTCACTGACATGCCCTTTTACCTTTTCAAAGCATTTTTACAACTACAATCTATTTTTTTTTTCATTACACTACCCCTATGAGATTGCACTATTCCCATTTTAGACAAACCTGGTAATGTCAAGCACCTTGGATAAGGTCACTGGGCTATTTCAGGACAGAGCTAAGACTATAATTTACTATCCTCATTCTTTCCAAAACATTACACTATTTTGCTTATTCTCCTCACCCCATTTCTATTTTTAATACTGCCCCATTGGTTACTGAAACATTTCAACTAACCTATGGGGCATGTTGTACTGGAAACATTTGGAGTTGCAAAAGGATAGAAACCACTGGAGAAAAGATAAAGAAAAATCGGGAAATCTCATAGTTGCCCAAGGACAAGAATTCAATATACATAGTCCTCTAGAGACTGGAACTGGGACCAGGTCAGCACAAAGCTCTTCTTGACACCTTTCTCACGGGTCATCTGGGCGCAAGCCTGCAGAATCTGCACCCTGCCTTACGCACCTATTGTACCAAGTCTCATCTGCAGGCAGTCTTCCTCGGCTCACACATGGTCCAAAGGTAATCCTCTAGCCTGCCTTTTCCTTCTTCATCACTCTTGGCTTCACAGATGATAATGACATTTGCATCTTTACCCAAATTCTCTCAAGAGTGAGCTAGCTGTGTGCAAGCCGATGAGTCTGCGAGTTCTGGCCAAATGTCCATACTTGTGTGACTGGCTGGTAGGGAAATACCAAGGGAACAGACCAGTAAACGGTCCTGCTAAGAGATAATTCATACACTGGGCCATGAAACACATATTATAGAACAGCAAAGTGCTAGCTTTGGCAGACACTCTCATTGCCTTTACAGATAAAAATGCCGAGGTCTACATGGTAAAATGACAAATACACAGTGGCAGTGATGCCTATAGTCCATATACTGATTCTCTAAAGCCACATAGTTTCTTCTGAAACTTATCATCAAACTTGTTCAATCCATAGCTAATAGCAGAGTAAGCTATATATCATGATATCTAAAAAGCAAATCTATCATTAACCATAGTACACATATAGGCACAGGGTATTTCCACCTATAAAGCAGAGTCTCAATCTGAGTTATCCAATAGAATTATCTCAGGAGCTTTTACAAAAATACCAGTGCCCCACCTTAGACCAATCATCAGAGTCTCTGAGGGCAGCCTACCAACAATGGTATATTAGTTTTTCCAGAGTTCCTCAGTCATCCTGGTGTGCAGAATTGAGAACCACAGCTCTAGAACCTTAAAATTAATGTGCAGCATATGCCGCAGAAAATATTTAACATCCTCACTTGAATTCAAATTCAAAATGTTCTCAATTCATGTCACAACATACTTTACGACACAAATGACAGCCAATTTGTAGGTAGTAATAATTAGAGCTACTGTTCAGGGATTATTTCTAACATGCTTTACAAATATCAAGTAGAATTAAGCTCCACACAGGCAAGGACTTGGTTTCATTCCCTGTTGCAGTCCCAATGATGCCTGTACATTGTAGATATTCAAAACATGAGCTCATTTGCCCATCACAGTGGACCTTGGAGGAAGGCATTATTATCTTCTTGCCACTAGTAATGATTTTTATTTTTTTAAAGATTTATTTATTTCTTTGAAAGTCAGAGTAACACAGAGAGAGAAGGAGAGGCAGAGAGAGAGAGAGGTCTTCCATCTGATGGTTCACTCCCCAATTGGCTGCAACAGCCGGCCGGAACTATGCCAATCCGAAGCCAGAAGCCAGGAGTTTCTTCCAGGTCTCCTACATGGGCGCAGGGGCCCAAGGACTTGGACCATCTTGTACTGCTTTCCCAGGCCATAGCAGAGAGCTGGATTGGAAGTGCAGCAGCCGGGTCTTGAACCAGCGCCCATGTTGGATGCTGGCACTTCAGGCCAGGGCATTAACCCACTGCGCCACAGCGCCGAACCCTAGTAATGATTTTTAAGCTGAGAAAGGATTCAACATATTTAAAGCAATATATATACTCATAAGAATTAGTCAAAACTGGTGTATTAAGGTAATTTTTTATAGATTTCCATATACAGAAGGATGAAGCAAGACCCTTACCTTACACCTTACACAAAAATCCACTCAACATGGATTAAAGATCTAAATCTATGACCTGACACCATCAAATTATTAGAGAGCATTGGAGAAACCCTGCAAGATATAGGCACAGGCAAAGACTTTTTGAAAAGACTCCGGAGGCACAGGTAGTCAAAGCCAAAATTAACATTTGGGATTACATCAAATTGAGAAGTTTCTGTACTTCAAAAAAGAAACAGTAAGGAAAATGAAGAGGCAACCAACAGAATGGGAAAAAATATTTGCAAACTATGCAACAGATAAAGGGTTAATAACCAGAATCTACAAAGAGATCAAGAAACTCCACAACAACAGAATAAACAACCCACTTAAGAAATGGGCCAAGGACCTCAATAGACATTTTTCAAAAGAGGAAATACAAACAGCCAACAGGCACATGAAAAAATGTTTAGGATCAATAGCAATCAGGGAAATGCAAATCAAAACCACAATGAGGTTTCACCTCACCCCAGTTAGAATGGCTCACATACAGAAATCTACCAACAACAGATGCTGCAAGGATGAGGGGAAAAAGGGACACTAATCCACTATTGGTGGGAATGCAAACTGGTTAAGCCACTATGGAAGTCAGTTTGGAGATTACCCAGAAACCTGAATATAACCCTACCATACAACCCAGCCATCCCACTCCTTGGAATTTACCCAAAGGAAATTAAATTGGCAAATAAAAGAACTGTCTGCACCTCAATGTTTATTGCAGCTCAATTCACAATAGCTAAGACATGGAATCAACCTAAATGCCCAACAACAGAAGACTGGATAAAGAAATTATGGGATATGTACTCTATAGAATACCATACAGCAGTAAAAGAAAATGAAATGTGGTCATTTGCAACAAAATGGAGGAATCTGGAAAACATCATGCTGAGTGAAATAAGCCAGCCCCAAAGGGGCAAATATCATATGTTCTCCCTGATCTGTGACAACTTATCCCAACACCAAAAAGGAAACGTGTTGAAGTGAAATGAACACTATGAGAAACAATGACTTGATCAACCCTTGTCCTGACTGTCGACAAACAACTTACTACTTTATTCCTTTTAGTATTTTTTTGTTCTACTTAATACCATTGGTTGAGCTCTTTAAGTAACACACAATTATTCTTAGGTGTTTAAATTTAACTGAAAAATTATTCCTGTTAAATATAAGAGTGGGAATAAGAGAGGGAGGAGATGTTCAGCACATGCTCACTCAGACTTACCCCTAATGCAAGAGATAGAAACTTGCCAGGGGATTCCAATTCAATCCTATCAAGGTGGCATGTACCAATGCCACCTCACTAGTCAAAGTCATCAGTTTCAGTTCACAATTGATCACACTGATAGGTCTAAGAGTCAAAGGAATCACACAAACAAGACTAGTGTCTGCTAATACTAACTGAAAAAATTAAAAAGGAGAGAACAATCCAACATGGGAAGCGGGATACACAGCAGACTCATAGAATGGCAGATGTCCTAAACAGCACTCTGGCCTCAGAATCAGCCCTTAAGGCATTCGGATCTGGCTGAAGAGCCCATGAGAGTATTTTAGGCATGGAAAGCCAAGACACTCTGGCAAAAGAATAAACAAAACCCTAAATGAAAGATCTCTGTGAATGAGATCCCAGTGGAAAGAATGAGCCATCAAAGAAGGAGGTACCTTTCTCCAAAGGGAGGAGAGAACTTCCACTTTGACTATGGCCTTGTCTAAATAAGATTGGAGTTGTCGAACTCAAGAGGCTTCCATAGCCTTGGCAGCTCATGACAAGAGCCTCAGGTGATTACTGACATCATAAATAAGAGTGTCAACTGCTAAATCAACAACAGGAGTCACTGTGCATTTACTCCCCAGGTAGGATCTCTGTCCTTAATGTGTTGTACTATGTGAATTAACGATATAACTAGTACTCAAACAGTACTCCATACTTTGTATGTCTGTGTGGGTGCATCTGTTGAAATCTTTACTTAGTATATACTAAGTTGATCTTCTGTATATAAAGATAATTGAAAATGAATCATGATGAAGAATGGAATGGAAGAGGGAGTGAGAGATGGGATGGTTGCAGTTGGGAGGGTGGTTATGGGGGGGAAAAAGCTGCTATAATCTGAAAATTATACTTTGGAAATTTATATTTATTAAATAAAAGTTTAAAAAAGGTTCTTTTTTAAAGTAGTTCTCCCCTTTTTAAGTTTACTTATTTTTATTTATTTGAAATAAGGAGGGACAGAGAAAGAGGGACAGAGAGGAGGGAGAGGGGCAGAGATTGATTGATTCTTCCATACACTGTTTTACTCCCCTAATGTCTGCACCAGGCCAGGCAAAAGCCAGGGGTCAGGAACTCCATCTGGGTCTCCCACATGGGTTACCCAGGTACTTGAGGATAATTTGCTTCGTGTCAGAGGCACACTTACAGGATGCTGGATTAGAAGCAAAGGCAGGACTTAATCCCAGGGTCTCCAATATGGAATCAGGCATCCTAAGCAATACCTTAATCCACTGTGCCACAATATATACCCCAAAAAGGTTATTTTTAATATTAACTAGTATTTAATTCCAAAGGCTTAGCATATTACCATCAAATAAATTTTTGGACTGCCTAAGGCCATATTGAACAATAATCCAAAAACCTAGTACACAGTTTGAACTTGGTGTCAAAGGCTTTAAGAATTGAATGGAAAAATTAATTACCTTTAATACAAAGTATGACTCAATACTTAGTAAAGGAATAAATTGGCAAACAGTAGTTAAAGCTACTTGAATTATCCCTAAACACTGGCCTCTGTCACTCTCAGTATCAACTCTTGCAATAAGATATCAAAATCTGTAGTAAGCTTGTGAACAACATCTAGTACTTCAGGTGAGCCAATTCCAAGTTCAAGGTCCAAAGTTAGAGGTGTAAATGTAGATGAATCTGCTTAAAATGAATACTCATCTTACAAAAAATAAAAGAAAACTGAAGGTGAACATGAAAAAATAATTTAAGATTTATTTATTTGAATGGCAGAGTGACAGGAGAGAGAGAAATACAGAGAGATCGCCCATGAGCTGTTCACGCCCCAGATAGCTGCAATGGCCAGGGCTGGGCCAGGATGAAGCCAGGATCCAGGAATTCCATCTGGGACTCCCACATTGGTGCCAGAGCCCCAAGTATTTGGGCCATCTTCCACTGCTTTCCCCAGAACATTAGCAGGGAGCTAGATTTGGAAGCAGAGCAGTCAGCACTAGAACCAGCACTTCAATCTGGAGCTGTACCACAACACCAGTCCCTAAAGACAAACTTCTTCACCTCCTTTAATCCTAAGAGACTTCTAACAGAAACTAGATCTGCATGTATAAACTTAAGTAGAAGTCTCAGAAATTGTCAGGACTAAAGAGCTAAGCAAAGGAAGAGAAGAGAAATCTGTGAAAGAATCTCTGCTCTTACAAAATCGAAATAATTTCAAAGAATGTTCAAGATACCATCTTAAGAATTTTAGAATGCCATAAAACTGATTCTTACTCCCCTTCCCCACCAGAAACCTTTTAAATTTAAGGAATACAAACTTCATACATTTCATAATTACAACTTAAGGAACATGGTGATTCTTCCCACTATACCTGCCCTTCCACCCACTCTCCCACTCCCTTCCTCCTCCCTCTCCTCTTCCTCCTCCCTCTCCTATTCCCATTCTTATTTTTTACTAAGATCTATTTTAAATTAACTTTATACACATATGATTAACTCTATGTTAAGTAAAGAGTTCAACAAATAGTATGAAAAAAAAAAAATGTTCCTCAACAGTCTAGACAAGAGCTGTTCAAGTCATTGTTTCTCAAAGCATCCATTTCACTTCTGTAGGTTGCCTTTTAGATGCTCTATTAAGTATCACAGGTCAGGAAGAACAAATGGTATTTGTCCTTTTGGGATTGGTTTATTTCACTAAGAATGATATTTCCAGTTTCATCCATTTTGTTGCAAATGACCAGATTTTGGTTTTTTGGGTTTTTTTTTAACTACTGTGTATTATTCCATGGCATACATATATCAAAATTTCCTTATCCAGTCTTCAATTGATGGGCATCTGAGTTTATTCCATTTCTTAGCTATTGTAAATTGAGCTGCAAAAAACATGGGGGTATAGATAACTCTTTCATATGCTGATTTCATTTCCCTTGAATAAATTCCCAGGAGTGGGATGGCTGGGTCATATGGTAGGTCTATATTCAGATTTCTGAGGTACCTCCATATTGTCTTCCACAGTGGCTTTACCAGTTTACATTCCTACCGACAGTGAATTAGGGTTCCTTTTTCCCCCACATCCTTGCCAATATTTGTTCTTTGTTGATTTCTGTATGAAAGCTATTCTAACAGGGTGAGGTGAAACCTCATTGTGGTTTTGATTTGTGATGCTTACTTTCTAAAGGGTAAACAATATGGTTGTTAACCTAAACTCTGATGTTCTTAGTACAGTATCTGACCTAATACTGCAAAATGACTTAAAAAATAGGCCTGTTCATATAATTTTCTCTAAAGGGAGGAGAGAACTTCCACTTTGCTTATGGCCTTGTCCAAATATTGATGGAGTTTGTGGACTCAAAAGGCTTCCATAGCCTAGGCAGCTCATGTCAAGAGCTTTGGGTGGTCACTGACGTCATAGATAAGAGTGTTAATTGTTAAATTAACAACAGGAGTCACTGTGCACTAACTCCCCATGCAAGACCTCTGACCTCAATGAGCTATATTATGAGAGTTAATTGTAAAACTAGTTCTCAGTTTGTGTGTGTGTGTGTGTGTGTGTGTACGCACGTGCATGCAAACTGTTGAAATCCTTACTTAGTATAGAGTGGGCCTTCTGTGTACAGTTAATTTAAAATGAATCTTAATGGAGAATGGGACTGGAAAGGGGAAAGGGAGGAGGAGGGGTGGGAGTGTGGGCAGGAGGCTGGTAGGGTGGGAAGAATAACTCTATTCCTAAAGTTGTACTTACGAAAGTTGTATTCCTTAAAAAATAAATTAAAAAAAAAAGGCCTGTTCAATGGTTGCTAAAAGCTATTTAAGCAATAAAGAAAGACTATTCACAACTTCTTTATATAATATCATGTTATATAAAGAATATACTTAGTTCATTGATGTTTACACACATTCACATGACTCTGTGGGTTTTTATTTTTAATTTATAAGTTCTATCACAACACGCTTTATTATGAACAACAGCCTTATAAAGGAATCACGTGACACATCAGTTGGGCTCAATGTCTAAGATGCACCCAAATCACACATGAGGCCTCTGGGCATCCTTAGTTTAACCCTTCTAAGCACCAAGGGTTGTTATTTAGAAAATTATTGTTCTGGCATCCAAAATGATCCCTGAGTCATGCTGCCCAACAGGCTAACTGAGAAGAAATCAGGAGAGCAAACCAAAGACACAGCAATACTGGTTGAGATCAAGCTTCAGCGCAACTCTTGCCTTAGAATTTTAAAAAGCTACAAACTTCCAACTTGAGTCTTATTCCACAAGCAATTTTTCCACCACACACTACACGGTTCCTGATGGTATTAATTAAGATGTTTTCGGAGATTCTGACTACTCAGAAACTATGTTAGTCATTTAAGGACAATCTCAGATAGTGAGGATGCTAGCTATTTATTCTATGGCTTTTATTTGCAAAACAGGCTGACCAGCACAACAGAATTTTTGTCCTTGTGAGTGGAGGGGACAAAAGAATTTTAAACACCCTTCATGCCCTGCCCCATAGTAATATCTTTCCAGGCCCTGTTGAAATTTGCTCCCAAATCTCTCTCAAATACATCCATTTACAACATCTACTCTTAGAACCTAATGATAAACAATTGTCTCCCAGTTGGATTAATACAAGAGCCCCTTAGCCACTACCTATGGATTTATTTTGTCCCCAGTCTCATTTTACCTTATCCATCCTTGTTTTATCTCTACTCTACAATGCCGCTCTAATGACCTTTTAAAAACAAATCTGGGGGCCAGCGCTATGGCGCAGCAGGTTAGCCTGGAGTGCCAGCATCCCATATGGGCACTGGTTTGAGACCCAGCTGCTCCACTTCCAGTTCAGCTCTCTGCTATGGCCTAGGAAAGCAGTACAAGACGACCCAAGTCCTTGGGCCCCTGCACCCGCGTGGTAGACCCAGAAGAGGCTCCTGGCTCCTGGCTTCAGATCGGTGCAGCTCCAACTGTTGCAGCCAATTAGGCAATTGGGGAGTGGACCATCAGATGGAAGACCTCTCCCTCTCTCTCTTTCAAGTAAATAAATAAATCTTTAAAAAAAAAACAAAACAAATCTGATCATGTGACCCACCTGCCTCCCTACCTGTAGCTTCCCTTAAATAATACACATATACACATGAAGTGTCTTCAAAAAGTTCATAAAGAACACATATTACAAAATAATGCATAAACAATTTTTGCACCAAAGTAAAGTTATAATTCTAATTTTCCCACAAATGTTTTGAAGTATCCTCATCTTCCCAGAAGAAAAAGTTCTAAGCTTCACTAAGTAGCTTTCCAGTTTACCAAATCACTAAACAGAGCCACCACACACGGCCAGCTCCTAAAAGTCGGGCACTCAGAAGCGCTTCTTAGTCACCAAACACACAGCCCTGCAGATCAACACTAGAAAAGCACCACTGCGTCCACATTACTCCAAACTGGGACTCTGAAAGATTAGCTGCCTCGATGAGGTCCAGAGCCACAGAAAGATCCCTTTGGCCCAAATAAATGTATCAAAGGGGTTTCTCCACCATGGAAGTTCAGTAAGAAGTGTTCTGATTTCATTATTGCACTTAGCCAATGAAGGTGTTGCCTGTACATATTTTGTAGGCAGACACAACTCACCAAATTCCATCATGGGCATGCAAGGAAGGAAATTACATTTCCATTTATTAATTGGCTTTAATCAACATAAAAGGTCTTTGTTCAACAGCTGCCTTTGAGAAGGGAAACATAAAATTAAGCACAGTTCATGAATCTGCTTTGGGTATTAGCCAATATTTGATCACTAATTACATCAAAGCAATAATAACTCAGGCTGACCATCTCCTAACATAATTCTGAATTTTCCATTAATCAAAATGAAGAGGTTGTGAGCTTGCTAAAGGCCAGAAAACAACATCAAAGCTTTCCTTAGGACAGATATGTGTTAGGTCTTCCCTAACATAGCTACAGAGAGCTATAATGGACCACAGGAATTTTAAATAAAAAGGAAGTCAGGCAATAAGACCACCAACAAAAATGGTGGGTGAAATCGTGGAAGTTAAGAGAGATTTGACCCAGCCAGAAATTCCTTCTTAGGGGCTCTCCCAAGATAAGAAAGCCCCAATAGTTATTTTCCTTGACTTGAAGATTCTGAACAATCTATGTACTCAAGATAAGAATCTTCAACAGAGAACTAGATAGGAAAAGGAAGCTGTACATCAGAACTTCCCTGTGTTACTCATTTTACTGGCTTGTATTTCTTTCTGTCTTAATTACACATGGAACCAAACTAACAATAATTACGGTTTTGATTACAAGTCCATAGGCTCACAGAGTTTTAAGGAAAAGAGCTCCATCTTTAAACTATCAGAATCTTGTTATTTATAGAAAATCCCCCACAGAAAACAGAGGCAAGAATTAAATCCTTTAGTGGACAGCATTTGCCTCGCTTTGAGTTTGACACTTCAATCTTGCACTTCCTGCAAAAAATCATCATCCTCGTAAACTGCTGTAAATCCAATCTAAAAATTAAGAGAGGCTGTTGCATATGGGTTCTTAACCTTGATTCTTGGCTTTTGGTTCACAAACTCCCCTATAAAGGTCCATATTCCTTAACAGTTACAGGTACAAGTTTATAATTGTCACCAAACATTTTTCTTGGGAAAATTTCTTCAAATTATACATTTGTTTTTGTTTCTCAAAAAACTTGTCTTATTGTCAAATGAATTATTCCTTGAAAAATAAAACTTCTCACTAAAAGAATATTAAAAGGAATCACTTGGTTTAAAAAAATAAGTTTACTGTTGATAGATATCCTACATCCTGCACCCAAAATTTGCTTTGAAAAGTAATCTTTATACAACTATTCTACATTAAATGGAAAAAATAAAATAGTTCTATATGCCATTATTCTAAAAAATATTTTTCACTAACTACAGATTACCTATATATACCATAAGTAGTGGGGTATTGTGAGTAAAACTGTCATTCTTCTTGCCCTTATAGCATACAGTAGAAAAGATGACAATAGGCAAATAAACAATCAAAATGCATGATTCCAAACGTCCTTAATCACTATGAGAGAAACCAAAAGGTAGATATGATTTGTGTGACATTAGATAGCAGGAAAACACTTGCTTTTTTTCCAAACATGCAAGAAAAAAAAATTTTAAATAATCAGAGTTAAAGGAATCATTTGGAATGCCTTTAGAATATTACCATTTAGTGGTACATTTACAACTGACATTAAAATAATAATTAATTGTCAAAATATTAAATACTTTAAAATTCTAGTTTCCATCTAAACAAGAACCAAAATTACAAATGAGGAAGAAATAAAAGGAAGTTAAGAAACATGTGGCAATAGAGAATTATTTTTCTGATTTGAATTGCTTGGCTAAGAAGGCAAAAGGAAATTATAAGTCCATAAAAAAAGTTACAAGACAAATTATGTCATGTTACAGACTTGGTTTCTTGCTAGTTTAAATAGATGAAGCATGAGGAGTCAGCCAATGGTCACTGTACCACCTGTATCCACAGTACACCAGGGACATGACACGTTTTCCTCAGAAACCAGATGTAGACCCATTAGTAAGATACGTGGGCTTGAGAGGCTGGCCTCCATCTACGACTTCCATCTATACCCTAACAGAGTTGCATGGCTCTGAGAAGCTGAACAAAGTCATTTCAAAGCTTTCCATGTTCAAGGGAGAGCATCAGGTATAGGGAAGTCTAAGACTGCCATCTCTTCCCCAAGAGAGCCAGCACGCATATCTTCTTGGTATTCAGAGCTTCTTCACTGAGGCTAGCCTCTGTCCCCAGGGTCTCCCTGATTGCTGCAGAGGCTCCTAGATAGCAGAGCTTAAAAAAAGCTGAAAGCAGATGTATTAGGGTCAAATTAAAAAAAAAAAAATCTTGCCCTCATATATCACAAAAGCAAATCGCATTTTGAAACAATCAATTTTTTTTTTTTTTAATATTGACAGGCAGAGTGGACAGTGAGAGAGAGAGACAGAGAGAAAGGTCTTCCTTTGCCGTTGGTTCACCCTCCAATGGCTGCCGCGGCCGGCGCGCTGCGGCCAGCACACCGCGCTGATCCGAAGCCAGGAGCCAGGTGCTTCTCCTGGTCTCCCATGCGGGTGCAGGGCCCAAGGACTTGGGCCATCCTCCACTGCACTCCCTGGCCACAGCAGAGAGCTGGCCTGGAAGAAGGGCAACCAGGACAGAATCCGGGGCCCCGACCGGGAGTAGAACCCAGGATGCCGGCGCCACAGGCAGAGGATTAGCCTAGTGAGCAGCGGCGCCGGCCCTAACAATCAATTCTTAATTGCATTTTTGACCATCAACTTTCTAGAATTCAAGCAAAATGAGTAAACAGAAGAGCAACTCCCTGCGCTAGTGCATATATTTTTAAAGAGATTTAAACATGAAAATGTGGGACATGCAAGAAGCACAGAGAGGAAGGGAAGGAAGAGTATGTTCTCTGCCAAAAGCAGTGTTTATGTGTTTTCAGAACTGCAAAAGGATCACAGAGTTGGGTACCCCATGAGTAAACAAATGAAACTGCTCGGCCAGTGCATGTGCACTTAACTGATTTTAACAGTTCAGACTCCAGCACGAGAATGACCAATGAGTGCTTTTTGGTGCCAAGAACGTAAGTTCTTCCATAAATACATTCTGAAGTGCACAGAGCACTTCTGCTTCTGCCATTCTTCCATTTATTTTAGACCAGAACAGAAATGAAAATTAAAGTTTAAAAAAAAAAAAAGGAAACCCCCACCAATCTTCCAACCTTGCTCATTCATGATGAATGTACATTTTGAAGGAAGGGACTTCCCAACATCAAGGAAACTGTTTACCTCTTCCTCACTGGGGGAATTTATGGCTAATAACACCACCACCAACAAAAAAAAACTATGAGCTATTGAATCAATAGAGTTCATAAAGATAACAACAGCAGCCATTCTTGCTTATTCATAAAACTACAAACTGTTAAAAATCAAGGCTTCAGAATTATCATTTGAGAGGTGTGTGCATTTGCTTATCTGAAAATCTGCTTGCTTTCTTTTAAAGGAATTTCTATCAGAATAGAACTGCTTTATTAAAACCAATGTAAGTCATGCATTTATTTATTTATTTTTAGGGACAGAATACTTTGTGATACTTCCCACAAAACCCAGTAAACAATTTCATACTAAAATAATTACTAAAAATAAATCACAGGTGTGGGGAGCAATTCGGACTGGACTGAGTTGCTGGAATTGGGACTTGTTCTGTGCATCTGCTCTCCCACAATGTGGCACTGGGAGAGAAGGGAACAGCTTCTACGCAGCTGCCTCCAGTTCAGCCAATAAACTGTAGGACTTGCTCCTGATTGGAGGAGAGCGGCGTGCTCGGCGTGTGGGTAGCCGAGTTGGGATTGGTAGAGGAGGACTATAAAGGAGGAGAGAGACGGCATGCACCAGGAACATCTAAGGGGAACATCTAAGGGGAACACCTGTGCAGCCCCCGAGAGAGCCGGCCGGCGGTGTGCTGCTCCCCAGCGGAAGTGGGGAAAGCGGCCAGGGGGAACCGCCCTTCCACGGAGGTGGAAGGGATAGTAGCCAACCCGGGAAGAACCAGCAGCAAACCCGGGGAGGGCCGAGCAGATGAAAGAACAGCGCAGGGTCCTGTGTCGTTCCTCCACGAAGAGGGGGAGCGACATAATGGTGCCGTGACTCGGATATGAAGCCTAGGCAGGGTTCTGTGTCGTTCCTCCATGAAGAGGGGGAGCGACAACAGGGTGGAGAAATATTTAAGGAGATTCCTTGTCCAAGCAGTAACCCTCACTTCCCTGAGTTTTATGAGACATAAACCAACACAGCTCCTGCTTCTGAAAAGATTTTTGCCAGAAGCAGAAATGATGAAACTGCAAATCAACATCAAGATTCAGGGAAAGACAAAGGGCAGAGTTCCTTGAGGAGCACATGGTGCCAGTCCATGGCAAGAAGATGACAGTCCACAAACGCGTTTCAGAAGTCAATGAACAAAGGAATGGAATCAGGATAAAGTCTCCAAACACAAAGCTTCACACAATGGATTTTTGTATATTGAAGCCTTTTTCTGCCATTTCTTATGCTACATTTTGGAAATGTTATCTTTAATTTCTGAATAATGTGTGGCTGGCAAAATAGAAGGTGGATGAGAAGAAAGACCATGTACGAACACAGAGTTGGTGTTTGCTAAGTGGCTGGAGAATTAATGGCCAATAATGGGTCAATACATGAGTGAGTGGTGAAAAATGAATGGATACATCTCCCCGGGACATCAACTCAATTTCCCAATACTTGGCTTATCACCACTCCTATGAGATGGTATCTGAGTCTCAATCCATGGAGCTACTTTAAAAATTAAAAAGACTTGCCAGAAATGGACTTTACAGGGCAGATATATGGTATAGCAGTTAAATGTCACTTTGAGGGAGACACGGCACTGTGGCAGAGCGGGTAAAGCCTCCGTCTGCAGTGTCGGCATCCCATATGGGTGCCAGTTCTAGTCCTGAATGCTCCAGTTCTGATCCAGCTCTCTGCTATGGCCTGGGAAAGCAGTAGAGGATGGCCCAAGTCCTTGGGCCCCTGCACCCACGTGGGAGACCCAGAAGTTCCTGGCTCCTGGCTTGGGGGGGCTCAGCTCCAGCCATTTGGAGAGAGAACCATCAGATGGAAGACCTCTCTGTCTCTGCCCCTCTGTAACTCTGCCTTTCAAACAAATTAATTAAAAAAAAAAAAAAAAAAAAAAGGTGCCACATGGGATATCCACATTCAACACTGGAGCGCCTTAGTTCAAGTCTCAGCTCTATGCTTGAGTTCAGCTTCCTGCTAATGCACACTCCGGGAGGTAGCAGGTGACAGCTCAAGTAAAACTTGCACCACTGCCTCCCTCGTAGGAGACCTAGATTGAGTTCTGAGATTTTGGCTTTGGCCTGGCCTAGCCCAGTGTTGCAGACACTGGTAGAATAAATCAGCAGATGGAAGATATCTCTCTGTTAAAAAGAAAATGGACTTTGATCTCACTCCCTGGATTTTTCTGAAGAAACAGAATGGATTTGTGGAGACAGTGTAAACTCATGAATCAGAAAAGCTGGCTAAGACCCAACTGATGGACCTACAGGTTCATGACTCTATGACAGGCTATCTCATCCCTGGCACCACTGACATTTGGGGCTGGAGAATCCTTGGCTGCGGGACTATCCTGTGCACTGTCGACTGTTCGGCAGCATCCCTGGCCCCTTCCTACAGGATGCCAGTAGTGCCTCCGCACCTAGCTGTGCCAACCAAAACATCTCTCAAGACATTGCCAAAGGTCTCCTTGGGGTCAAGATCACGCTTGGGTGAGAACGATTGCTCTCAGCAAACCTCTTGATGACTTAAAGCCTTAATTCCTCATGTCAAATATGTAGGTACCACCACTTTCCTCAATTAATGGATATAGTAATTAAATTACAATAACAACAATACTAACAACAAGGCTAATATTGATTGAGCACCCACGATGTGCCAGGCATGGAATAGATGACTTAGTTCACTTGATTCCCTCCAATCCTTAATCGCATGGAATGCTGCACTCCTGTTTCCACCATTAGCACACAAATAGCGATTTTCTCAGCCAAGATTCAAACCAAAGCCATCGGACCCCACAGCCTTTAGCTCTCACTCACCATACTTTACAGTAGCTTTCCCAGTGCAGTTTGTTATTGGGTAGACCTCGATAAATAAATATTTCCAGCCAACATTTTTTGTAATTTTCTTTCCTAGAATAATCAGAGTTTGGTATATTTTTACTACTGAATGCACTTTAAGATGATATCTTTGGCCGGCGCCGCAGCTCACTAGGCTAATCCTCCGCCTTGCGGTGCCGGCACACAGGGTTCTAGTCCCGGTCGGGGCACCGGATTCTGTCCCGGTTGCCCCTCTTTCAGGCCAGCTCTCTGCTGTGGCCAGGGAGTGCAGTGGAGGATGGCCCAAGTCCTTGGGCCCTGTACCCCATGGGAGACCAGGAGAAGCACCTGGCTCCTGCCATCGGATCAGCGCGGTGCGCCGGCCACAGCACGCCGGCCGCAGTGGCCACTGGAGGGTGAACCAATGGCAAAAAAGGAAGACCTTTCTGTCTCTCTCACTGTCCACTCTGCCTGTTAAAAATTAAAAAAAAAAAAATGATATCTTTAATTCTCAAATATAGAAAATCGCCTTTTCCAACCTTGTAATTAATAATACCTCCTGTATTTAATGAGATATGCTGTAAATGCTTCACATTCCATGATAACCACTTGCATGTATTCAAGTATAAGTTGCCAGAGATCAGACACCACAAATGAAGTTCTCATTCCATGTGTCAGGGTGACAGCAGTGATCTTAGATAGTAACAAAAATACACTGTTATTAACTTGCCATTATCACGGTTTACAACGAAAAACCACATACAGAATTTTAGCAGGGTCATTGCTTCTTGGCCTTTTGGCAAAGATCAAGTCTGGAATTTTTGATAGGTTTAGGACAGCTAAACTTGAACAAAAGCTGAGGAATTTTTAAAAATATGAAATTATATATAATTAATGAGAGGAAAAGTAATCTATAATTATTTAAACTTCTTAATGATATACCTTTGGCAATGATATTTTATCTACCTGAAACAATAGAACACAAAGCACAATTGGCTAATGTTGGCCTCAAGGTTTTTTACAAGGTTTCACAATTGGTCTACAAATGAATAATATTCACAGCAACTGCATATAAAGGATAAACATTTAAAGCTTAAACAAACAAGTTATACAAGGAAAAAAGATACAAATTTTGATTACCCAAGTTTCCATCTTGGGATTTTTTTTTTTTTTTTTTGGACAGATAGAGTGAGACAGTGAGAGAGAGAGAGACAGAGAGAAAGGTCTTCCTTCCGTTGGTTCACCCCCTAAATGGCCACCACAGCCGGAGCTATGCTGATCCAAAGCCAGGAGCCAGGTACTTCTTCCTGGTCTCCAATGCAGATGCAGGCACCCAAGCACTTGGGCCATCCTCCACTGCCTTCCCGGGGCCACAGCAGAGAGCTGGACTGGAAGAGGAACATCTGGGAAGAGAACCCAGCGCCAATATGGGATGCCGGCACCGTAGGCGGAGGGTTAACCAAGTGAGCCACAGTGCCGGCTCTTTTTTTTTTTTTTTTTTTTTTTTTTTTTTTTGCTGTAATGATAGATTCCTATGACTTACACATGAGAATATTTACTTGAGGCCTCCTCTGGTAGAATAAATTGTAATTTGGGCTATCAATGCCTTTTTTTTTTTTCTGGTTCCATTTTTTCCTCTAAGCATGTTATTTCTGAATAATGGTGTGTTATTCCAAATACTATTTGAGATTCCCACAGCTCTAAACAGGCTTCAAGGACAAACCATGAAAATGTTAAGCAAAAGAAGCCAAACACAAAAGATCACATACTGTACTGTATCATGTACTTGAAATGTCCAGTACACAAATCCATAACTAACAGTAACCAGGAAATATAAGAATTTGGGACTAAGAGCTAACAGGCACAGGGCTTCCTTTGGGGGTGACAAAAATGTATTGGAGTTAGTGGTGATGGTGGCACAACACAGTGAAGATACTGAAAAGCATGCAAGTGTACAGTTTAAAATGGTGAATTTTATGTTATGTAATTATATTTCAGTTTAGAATAATGCAAAAAGAAAAGGCTAGAGATAGAAAAACACTAAACATACAGACATCCAGCTGGTTCCTCGGCCCTGCCATCACACAGCATCTGATGGTGGTCAGCACAGGTCTCTTCTGTGAAGAATCTCCCTGCTCACTTATGTGGCATGAGTAAGCCAGTGTTGGAAACCATAAGCAATTAGCCTCAATTCATCCTAGGAGATGCTAAGGAGACAAAATTATTTCAGGGTGGAGAACCACAAGAAACTAGTATTGGATTTTTGACCAAAGCAATAAAAAGTCAGTGAAAGAAACTAATAAAAGGGAGAGTCTGTCCTAGAGAAGGAAGACAAAATAAAGGCTAAATCATGAATGTTTCTTTGTTCATTTTTGGTGCATATGTTTTTATAAGTGGACAATGCATCCTAGAAATAAAAATATTGAAAATCAGTTTAAAAAAACAGCAAGATGACCAATGTATAAATCACGAAAATAAATGCACATTTTTTTTTATCAAGTCACTTAACTATTTCCTCTTTCCAATACTCCACGACAATTTTCTGCCAAACGTCTTCCTTTCTCCCTGCATTTCTTCCTTTACATACTTCCTCCTCCTGCACAAAAACATCACACTTCCCCCTGGAAGTCCCAAACCATGAGCAACTCTACCATCTCTCAGTGCACTCTCCTAGGTATGGACTTTACACCCAACAACCTCCTTCATTTCTTCAGATGTTGCCCAGTTATGTTCTATTACCATCTCAATCACTCATTCATGTATTCCTTTAGGGTATTTGGGCCCCTGCCACCCACATGGGAGATGCAGATGAGTTCCAGGCTCCTGGCTTCGGCCTGGCATGGCCTAAGCTATTGTGGCCATGTGAGGAGTAAACCAGTGGATAGAAGATCTCTCTCAATGTTTCTCTCACTCTCACTCTTTTTTTTTTTTAAATGTGAGCTTTGGATGAGTCTCTTTCTCACCCTGATTGTAGGTTCTGAGATAGCAGAGAAAAGGTCACATCTGGATTGCTGTGGAATTAACCACCTGCACCATAACGCTGGCATCTCCAAGGCTTATTTTAAATATGTCATCACTTTTCCTCACAACAACCCTGAATGATGAATAGTATGATGCTCATTTTGCATGTAAAGAAACTGAGAGTCAAAGGAGGGTAAGTAACTTAAATCACATGTAGCTGGCATGTGAACTGAATAAAGTCACCTATCTGCTTGAGAACAGTTTTCTTATAATAAAAACTTGTTCTACATCAGCTACTGTGGAGCCAGGAACTGCAGTAGACATGTATATATCAAGAGGGCTTTCAATCCTCCCAACAATTATGTGATGTAGTGACAGACCTTCTACATAGATGGGGAGATTAAAGCTGAGCCAAGTTAACCACACGCAAAAACTGGACACATAAATGAATGTTCCCAGCTCAGAGAGTCATGGAACTGGAATCTGGTCCCATTGAAGCCTATAAAGTTCTGGATATTTTTCCTCATCAATTGAGATGATGGTTAATTAAAACCTAAAACTATGTGTCACTAGTTTATCTGTGATCAGTTTAATGTTCTCTAAAAATCTAGAAAGTATGTCATTTCTGTAATCAACATTCATATTTTTATTGTAATCTCTGACCCACAGCATTGAGAGTCCTAGATTTGTATCACAAAGTGTTACCGTGCCTCTGACAGCTCATAAAGATAATCTCAGTTATAGATGAAAAATACCATGCATTTTCACTAAAACGGGCAAGAGAAATGACTTTGATAGTCAAGACTTCTACAGGAACCATTACTCCTCCAAAAAAAAAAAAAAGTATAGTGAGAGTATCAGAATTTCAAAATCAAGACTGAAAATTTTCAGTTTCAACCAAAGAGGACAATATTAGACTAAAAGAATTCAAGAAAAGAGTGAAATAGCCATGAACTGATGATTATTGCATCATCATAACTATGTCCCTTCAAAAGTCTAACAGAGTGGGGCCAGTGTCCCATATGGGCGCCAGTTTGGGTCCTGACTGCTCCACTTCCAATCCAGCTCTCTGCTGTGGCCTGGAAAGGCAGTGGAGGATGGTCCAAGTCCTTGGGTCCCCACATCCGCATGGAAGACCTAGAGGAGGCTCTTGGCTCCTGGCTTCGGATTGGCGCAGCTCTGGCTGTTGCGGCCATATGGGGAGTAGGCCAGAGGATGGAAGACCTTTCTCTTTCTGTCTCTGTCTTTGCCTCTCTGTGGCTCTGCCTTTCAAATGAATAAATAAATCTTAAAAAAAAAAAAGTCTAACAGAGCAACATTTTATTTTTAAAATTTTTCCTGTTGAGTCCACCAAAACAGAGTATCTTGCCTGTTTAGCCAAAACAATTTTTTTCCTGTAATCTATGCATCTCTCCAAAATATTTGATGAATGATCTGTAGTATGCCAGTAGATGCTATAATAAATTGTCATTTATATGATTTATAGATACTGCCATCAAGGCAAAAACTACTTCTCAAAATATTTACAGTGTGGGAACATAGGTTTAAAAAAAAAAAAAAACTTCCTTGGGCATAAAGAATGGTATTTTAGGTTTTCTGTGTCACCTCAACCTTCAGCAACAGTTTTCCATCCACATATGATATTAAATTTGTTTGAAGAAAGCCAAATAATTAGAATGTACCCTTTGAACTAGAATAAAGTACAAATTACTGTATCCTATTAAAAATAATTTGTAAACTTACAACAGATTTTCTTTGCTTTCACATTTAGCTTATATCAGAGTCAGAAAATCTACAATAAAAATCCTCTATAAAGTGGGTATGATTGCTGTGGCATAGCCCATTAAGTCAGCACCTGAAATGCCGGCATTCCATACAGGGGTCTGTTCACGTTCTGGCTGTTCCACTTCTGAACCAGCTTCCTGCTAATGTGGCTGGGAAAACAGCAGAAGTTGGCCCAAATGCTTGGGCCCTTGCACCCACATGGGACACCTGGAAGAAGCTCTTGGATCCTAGCTTCAACCTGGCCAACCCTTAGCCATTGCACCTATTTGGGTAGTGAACCACTAGATGGAAGATTGATCTCTCTGCCTCTCCTTGTCTTTCGGTAACTCTGCCTTTCAAATACATAAATAAAACTTTTTAAAAACCGGGTATAGTTTCTGTAACCTTTATCTTATACACAACACGGTCTTATTGCTTCTGCTCTAACTACAAACCCTGAGGCATCACTTGTCTGCGGCACCTATCCAAGTATTTTGAAATGTTTAGTTGGTTGTCAAGGCAACAGATATAGCCTGAGTAATAAGCCAGTCTGTCCCAGGTTTTGTTTCACAACTATCCTAAAAAGGATGGTGCTTGTAAGTTTCACAAACTACATATCCAGACAATATTAAAAGTTTTACAACCTGCAAAACTATTTCAAGGAATTCCTCAGAGGTACTAATAGAAAATCTTCCAATTAAATTTCCTTGTTCCAACCTCAAAGGGTACACTGGCACACTCCTCAAAAATGATAACCAAAACCAACCTTCAAAATAATAATAGCAAGTTAAAATTATTTCAAAATAATGGATTTAATTTATGATATAAGAGATCTCTGTTCTATATAAATTGTTGTGGGATGCACATAAAAAAATAGAGAAATCACAAATAATCTAAAAATGTGTATTTCATTTATAACTTTTAATATGTACATTGAAATAAAATTGACTCAACATATTAGCTATGTACCACAAAATTATGAATACATTTAAGAAATTTTTATGCATTTATTTATCTGAGATGCAGAGACAGATGCACAGAGAAAGAGCGCCCACCTGCTGGTTCACCCCGCAAATCTCTGCAATCACCAGGGGATGCACTGGTGGGAAGCTGGAGTTAGGAGCTGGAGCCAGGAGTCTAACCAAGTGTGGGATATAGGCGTCCTAACCAGTGTTTTAACTGCTAGGCCAAGCACCTATCCCTGAATGCATTTAAAATTTGTGAACAGACTTATTTTTAAATGATACAAGAAAATTCATTATTTTTTAAAAACTAAATATTATCTTTTTGTAATATGAACAGTAAACATTGTTTTCTGTACATTTCTTAAAAACTGGAAGTGCTATATATCAAACTTTCTTAAAAGAGTAAAATACTGGGGCCGGTGCTGTGGTTTTAGTAAGCTAAGTTTCACCTCTGGTGCCAAACATCCCATATGAGTGCAGGTTAGAGTCCCAGACGCTCCTCTTCCAATCCAGCTCTCTGCTATGGCCTAGGAAAGCAGTGGAAAATGGCCCAGGTGCTTGGGCCCTACACCTCCATGGGATATCATCAAGAAACTCCTAGCTCCTGGCTTAAGATAAGCCCAGCTCCGGCCATTGCAGCCATTTGGGGAGTGAACCAGCAGATGAAAGATCTTTCTCTGTGTCTCTCCCTCTCTCTGTCTGTAACTCTGTCTCTCAAATAAATACATCTTTAAAAAATAAAAAAAGTAGGGGCTAGTGCTGTGGCTCACTTGGTTAATCCTCCACATGCGGCGCTGGCATCCCATATGGGCGCCAGTTCTAGTCCTGGCTGCTCCTCTTCCAGTCCAGCTCTCTGCTGTGGCCCAGGAAGGCAGTGGAGGATGGCCCAAGTGCTTGGGCCCCTGCACCCGCATGGGAGACCAGGAGGAAGCACCTGGCTCTTGGCCTCGGATCAGTGTAGCTCCGGCCATGGCAGCCATTTGGGGAGTGAACCAATGGAAGGAAGACCTTTCTCTCTGTCTCTTTATCACTGTCTGTAACTCTACTTGTCAAATAAATAAATAAAAATATTTTTAAAAATAAATAAAAAAGTAAAATACTGATTTTAAGGCATTCTTTAGTACATCTATTAAAACAATACTAGAGTTTAAAAATGAAAACATAATAGATTTACTTGAGGAGAAAAAGAAAAAAATTTATATAAAGTCTATTGACAAAAACCTCCAAGAATGTAAACTTGATAATAAATCTAATGAAAGACGGGCCATCCATTCTACTCTAAAGTACACACCTAAAAGATGAGAGTACACAGTCTACAAAGGACAAGTGTAAGGATGTTTGGAGCAGCTCTTTTCCTTACAGCCCTCACTGGGAAAGAACCCAAATGTCCACCATGAAGAGCAGGCATATTAAATAAACGTAGTATATTCAAACATGGCCGACTGCACACTCAGGAAAGAACACTGTTTTGACTCCATTTCCATGGAGTTCAATAGGCAAAACTGTGTTAAAAAGAAAAGTCAGAGTGAAAGAAGTCAGATGAGAGGTTTCTTTTAGGAGGTGGTTACTGATTGAGAGGGCCACAAGGGAAACATCTCCAGTGCTGGCAACCTTTTAATTCTTGATCTGAGCAGTAGCTACATGGGTGTGTATAAATAATTTTAATGAATCACGAGTGCAAAGCAGCTTGGATGACACTGCTTTTTCTTTTTTTAATGTATGTGATGTATTTTTTTCATTTGAGGAACAGAAAGAGATCTTTCACAAGCTTGTTCACTCCCTGCATACTGGCCACAGCTGGACCTTAGCTGGGGAACTCCATCCACGTCTCCCCCATCAGTAGCAGGGCCCAACCACTTGAGTAAGTACCTGTTACCTCCCAAGGTTCGCGACAGCAGGAAGCTAGAATCAGGAGTGAAGCCAGGTCTCAAACCCAGGAGTAGAGCTGGGACGCAGGCGTCTCAATCACTAAACCAAATGGCCACCCATAATACATATATATATTAATGCTTGTCTTCTATCTAGATTGAAGACTGATCAAGACCAAGCTATCACAACCAAATGCTCACCCAGGACATGACAACTGATTCTCAATCATCTTCATTTGGCAGGAAGGCAAAACGAAGGAGCTGTATAGAGCTTATAACTCAGTCCACAGCATCACAAGGTAACCTGCATAGTCATCTATTCAGAATAGGCAACAAGCCAAACAACACAAGGATATTTGACTTTTTGCAAAAACAAAACAAAACAACAAAAAAAAACAATGCTTTATTAAGAGGCCACATTCCTGACTAAGGGCCTGAGGCCTTGTTTTGTTTAGACATAATAATATACACCATGTAATTAAACAAGTCAACCATAAATAGCCTTTTGTAAAATGTGAAAAAACAAAGAACTTTACAGTTCTTCTTTTTGCATAAAGACTTATAGAACATGTGAAAGGGTAGGTTCCTCTAGTGATCCTCCCAACAGAAACTATTTTGGTTAAGCCCCAAGTTGGGATGACTGTGGAGAACAGAAATGGGACCTGGAGTGACCTGAGCAGCACAATGCATACCACAAGAAATGCCTGATCCCAACCGGTTAAAATGATGTAAGATTCAAAGGGCATCCCTGTCTCATTTCCATGGCTCTCTATTTTGAGTAGGTGCTGTCCTAAACACAGCCAGAAAACACTCAAACTGAAGAAGATAGCATGGCTTACAGAGCAGGACACTGTGTCTATACACCCGCATGAACGCTGAAATGGTATCAACTGAAGAATAATGCAGTGCTGACCTGAACAAAGGCACTAACTGAGGCTCATGACTTGGAACCCAATATCACAATTCACTTTGAATACAGTCACACGTCACTTAACAAAGGGAATACATCCCGAGAAATGTGTCCTAAGGCAATCTGGTCATTGTGTGAACATCACAAAGCATACCCGCACAAGCTGCAGCAGCTACTATATCAATATACAACAGAATGTCACGGGCCCACAGACCTGCAATCGAGGGTTGACCAAATAGTCATTATGCAGTTAATGCCCATACTATGTGACAACAGGCTCATGTTGTCAAGTGTAGATGAATATGTAAGAGAAATAATTTTCTGGCTACCATGGTTTTGCAATAACATGTTTTCTATGCATGTTAATAATGTCATTAGACATTATAGCAGTGGCTCTCAACTGGGCAATTTCCCTACAAGGAACATTTGCCTAGGAACGTTTTTGGTCTTCACAAGTTGAGGCAGCAGAGGAGCATACTACCGAGGAGGTCAGGGACACTGGGAAGCATCCTGTGATATAAAGGACCACCCCCACCACAAGGCACCCCCTTACCTGAAAAGACAACACTACGGAGGTCAAAGTTCTGGGTTACAGCTCAGAGAGTCACCATGCTCAGACTTCATGAGGCAAATCAGCAAATTAGAAGAGCTAAAGACAGTAGCCCATGAAAACAGGATGAAATTGTAAAGTAGAAAATAAAAGCAAAATAAGGCCCAGGAGAGTCTTTAACCTTCCTCTTCAAATGTCACACAAGGCAGAGTTTACAAAGACAAATGTGTACTTAAAACATCCTGCACTGTGTTAGTGGGAGGAAAAACTATAAACAATCTGAATAAATCTATGGGCGATTAGGTGAATAAACTGTGATAAAACCATATTGTGAGATATTCTGCAGCCATTAAAGAGGGACTTTGAACTAAATGCACTGCTTGGAGAGATGCCCATGAAATAAGGCCAGTGGAACGAAGAAATTCACAGGATACTTTATACAGCACGAGTCCACTCTTATAAAAAAAATAGACAAAGATCTTTACCAATATATACTGTTCACAAGTTCACGGAAGGGAATGTTGATACAAACAAAATTGTTAATATCTATTTCTTTAAAAAAAAAATAGGGAGCTAGGACTTGGTGTAGTGGTTCAGACACTGCTTGGGAGATTATCTGCATCACATATCAAAGTACCTAGGTTCAAGTTCTAGGTATGTTCATGATGCCATGTTCCTGCTAATGCATACCCTGGGAGACAGGAGGTGACGGCTCAAGTACTTGGGTCCCTGCCACCCACATGGGCGATCTGGATTGAGTTTCTGACTCCCAGCTTCAGCCTGGCCCAGACCTAGCTGTTGTGGGCATTTGGGGAATAAATCAGCAGATAGGAGATCTCTGCCTGTCTCTCATTCTCTCTTTTGCCTTTCCAATATACATACAAATATTTTTTTTATTTAGCAAATATAAATTTCCAAAGTACAGTTTATGGATTACAATGCCCCCCCACATACAAATTTTTTAAATATTTTTTAAAGATAGGATTGGGAATGGTGACGAAGAAAATTAACTTTTTCTTTATGTATCATTCCTCTTTTGAAATTAAAAAAAAAATCTTCAAAATTGAAGCCTAGACAAGGAAGGAGAAAAAGAGCAAAGAGATGGCGGAAAAGACCAAAGAGCAAAGAAAAAACTGAGTCCATCATTCACTGGAAATAGTGAATGGGAACTCTTGAGTCTGTTGTTCCTGCTTCTACCAGTGAGTGCTGCTGTTGATCAATCTAACGGGTAAAAGCAGGAAAACACAGCTGCAGAAAGCAACTCCAAACATCAGGCACTTTGGTTACTATCAGATTCCCCTGGCCAACAAAGGGCAGTTTGGCTCAACCAGCTCAGTTTTGTTTGTTTGTTTGTTTGTTTTCTGACCCATTGCTCACCTCTGAAAATTCTGCACCAGAGGGTGACAGAATGACTATAATCCTCTCTCTTTTCAAAAATCAGAGATGTCAACAGCACTAGGTGACAGCCTCAATTTTAGCAAGTGTCAATAGGGATTTAGCATGTTGGGGACACCTTTGAGAAGCAATTCTCAGAGCACAGAAACTTCAAGACCAGAGTCTCAAGACCAGAAAGTCCCCTGAACACCTCTGCTCCCTAGTCCAGAAAACAAAGGTCTCCTCAACCAGGGCTGACTCTGAGCATGGAGCTGCACTGGCCAAGTTCTACTGCACAGACACCCAATGAAAAACACCCAGCATGAAATCTGCAGGGCGCCTCAGGCACACACACTTAATACACACACGAATGTCTTGCAGCACAGAGCTCTGGAAAACGCACAGCTGCAGCATTGGCAGTATTTTGTCCCCACCTGCATTAGCCGTGGCTAGGCCTATTAAAACATAAAAGATTAAAAAACATGGAGCCATTCTGAATTTTCAAAACACCCAAGGTTTTTATATTTTGTGTAAGTAACCATTCTCAACTTCCCATGGGTCTCTGGATTTCTTTCTACGGACACGCATTCTCTTACGGCTTGCACACAAAAGAATCGCAAAAACAAAATTTGTTTTTGCTTGCAAAATGATTTATGAGTGCACTGTTAATCCAGGACTAGTAAAATGAACTAAGGAACATGTACTCATATCTATCTTTTCTAAGTCATGACACTCCAAGAACCAGCACCGCCGCCGCCCTGTTAAGAAGAAAAACAACTTGGAGAGCTCCTCAGCGGTCTCAGAGTTTCCTTTCATCCCCGAGCGGAGCCACAGTTGCGGAGGCCGATTTCACAATCTCCCCGGGACGGTAAGGACTGGCGCCAATCACAGCATTTCCCCTTATTAGCAAACTGGCTTTGGACCCATCAAAAACTTTCACATTTGAAATTTAACACATCTATTTTTAGAACATGACTTGTGGGACATTTGCTGCCTGCCAACCAGCAGAAGGAAAAAAAAAAAAAGGGCATCGGAGCTATATTTGTTTCTATAGAAAGGCTGGAAGGGATCAGAGCTCCAAGACCCAAAATGGAATAAGATAGCCAGGGATTAGAGACTCTAATAAGTAGCTAGTGTACGGGCCAACAGGGCACCCACCATTCAGGCTGTATGATTATGGGAGACACCTGGAATTAAGGAGTTTAATATTATAAACCCACAAATGCTATGGCCAGCAAGCTGGCATATATGCATGAGGACTTGGGCCTGGTTTAAGAAATCAGGAGTGAGAGAAATGTAATCTGAATTTTATACTCATTCTGAAAAGGGGGTGGCTACTCCTTAGTCCCAGCCATCTGCTGACCGGGCAGAATCAGAGTCCAGAATGTCTAGACTTTCCCATTTGTTAAAAAAAGCTCAAAATAGGAATTTCTACAAGAAAGCTTTATTTTTTTTAAATGTTGACCACTATTTCATATTTTGTCAACAACAGATTGTGAATCCATCTGAAATGTCTATTCAGCTGTGGCTCTGAATTTGCAACCTCAACTAAGACATTTGAATATTCAATGAAGTGGTTAAATTAGTTCCAGGAGACAAATGCAAAGTTTTCTACTGTGGTTTAAAAAAAAAGAAGGAAAGAAAGAAAGAAAGAAAGAAAGAAAGGAAGGAAGGAAGGAAGGAAGGAAGGAAGGAAGGAAGGAAGGAGCACACACCATAAAATGTACCATCTTAGCCACTGTTAAGTGTACAGTTCAGGTCTTGGCTATTGGAACCAACCTAAATGCCCATCAACGGTAGACTGGATAAAGAAATTATGGGATATGTATTCTTTAGAGTACTATACCGCAGTAAGAAACAACGAAATCCAGTCATTTGCAACAAAATGGAGGAATCTGGAACACATCATGCTGAGTGAAGTAAGCCAGTCCCAAAGGGACAAATACCATATGTTCTCCCTGATCGGTGACAACTGACTGAACACCAAAAAGGAAACCTCCTGAAGTGAAATGGACACTATGAGAAATGGTGACTTGATCAGCATAGCCCTGACTGCTAATGGACAACTTAATACATTATCCCTCATAGTATTTTTTTTTTTGTCTGTTCTACTTAATATGACTGGTTTAATTCTGTAATTATCACACAGTTATTCTTAAGTGTTGAAAATTAACTGAAATGTGATCCCTGTTAAACATAAGAGTGGGAATAAGAGAGGGAAGAGATGTATAATTTGGGGCATGCTCGGGCTGACTTGCCCCAATTGGTAGAGTTGGAAACATACCAGGGGATTCCAATTCAATCCCATCAAGGTGGCATGTACCAATGCCATCTCACTACTGCAAGTGATCAATTTCAGTTCACAATTGATCATAATGAAAGGACTAAGAGTCAAAGGGAGCACATAAACAAGTCTAGTATCTGCTAACACCAACCGATAGAATAAATAAAGGGGAGAGTGATCCAACATGGGAAGTGAGATACTCAGCAGACTCATAGAATGGCGGATGTCCTAAATAGCACTCTGGCCTCAGAATCAGCCCTAAAGGCACTCGGATCTGGCTGAAAAGCCCATGAGAGTATTTCAGGCATGGAAAGCCAAGACACTCTGGCAAAAAGATCTCTGTGAGTGAGATCCCAGTGGAAAGAACAGGTCTTCAAAGAGGGAGGTGCCTTTCTCTGAAGGGAGGAGAGAACCTCCACTTTGACTATGACCTTGTCTAAACAAGATAAGAGTCGGAGAACTCAAGGGGCTTCCATAGCCTTGGAAACTCATAACGGGTGCATAGGGAGATTACTGATGCCATAAACAGGAGTGTCAATTGGTAAAGTCAACAACAGGAGTCACTGTGCACTTACTCCTCATGTAGGATCTCTGTCCTTAACGTGCTGTACACTGAGGCTTAATGCTATAACGAGTACTCAAACAGTATATTTCACTTGGTGTTTCTATGGGGGTGCAAACGACTGAAATCTTTACTTAATGTACACTAAACTGATCTTCTGTAAAAAAAAAAAAAAAAAAAAAGAAAGAAAGAAATTATCAATTCCCAACTTGACTCTCACTGGGATTAAACATGACAATAGGTCTGATCTGATTTCATCATCATTTAAAAAAAATCATCTATTATTTTTCACTTTATGTTTCTGTGTGGGAGCAAACTGTTGAAATACTTACTTAAGGTATACTAAGCTGATCTTCTGTATATTAAGATAATCAAAAATGAAACTTGATGTGAATGGAAGGGGAGAGGGAGTGGGAAAGGGGAGGGTTGTGGGTGGGAGGGACGGTATGGGGGGGAAGCCATTGTAACACATGAGTCGTACTTTGGAAACTTATATTCATTAAATAAAAGATTAAAAAAAAAAAAAAGTGTACAGTTCAGTGTTGTTAACTAAAACACATCTCCAGAACGTCCTCATCTTGCAAAACTCAAACTTTGTATCAACTGAACACTAGCTACGGGGTAGGCGTTTTATACCAGGGTTATGACACTGGTTAGGATGCCTGCACCGAACACTGGAGTACCTGGGTTTGAGACTAGCTCTGGCTTCTGACTCTAGTTTCCTGCTAATGCACAGTCTGTAGACAGCAGATCATAGTCCCTGCCACCCACGTGAAGAGACTTGGATCGATTTTCCAGCTCCCAGCCTTAGCCATTGCAGGTATTTGGGGGGAAAGATGGATAAACCAGCAAATGAGAGAGAGACCCTTCCCTCTCCCCCCTCCTCCAATTACCAAAACAAGACAGAACAAAATTTGTAGAAAAATGGAAATAAATGGTAAGTTTAAATAAATAAAAGTAAAAACACTAGTTCCCCTTTTGCCTTCGCTCTAGCCTGTCAGTTTGATGACTCTAGATACTTCATACAAATGGAATCACATGGTGCCAGTGCTGTGGCACAGTGGGTTAAGATACTGTCTGTGCCAGCATCCCATTTTGGAGTACCAGTTCAAGTTCTGGCTGCTCCACTTCCAATCTACCTCCCTGCTAATGCACCTGGGAAAGCAGCAGAAGATGGTGCAAATGCCTGGGCCCCTGCTACCCTCATGAGAGCCCTGGGTGGAGTTTTTGGCTCCTAGCTTCAGCTCAGCCCAGCCGCAACCATTTGGGATGTGAACCAGTGGATCGAAGATCTCTGTCTCTCTCCACTTTTTTAAAAAAACAAAATAAGTGGACTCACACAATATCTGTCTTATTGCAACTGGCTTATTTCAATTAACAATGTCCTCAAGACTGTGAGAGGACTCTCCTCCTTTATAAGGCTAAACAATATTCCATTACATGTATATGCAAAGTACATTTTTTTCCATTCATTCACTGATAGACATCTGGTTGTTTCTACTTCTTGGCTGTTGGACAGAGCAGTGCTATGAACATCAGTATATAAATATCTCTTACAGATCTTGCTTTTAATCTTTGTGATATATATCCAGAAGTGAGATTGCTGGTAGTTCTAGTTTCAATTTTTTGAGGAACCTTCACACTGGTTTCCATAGCAGTTACACCATTTTATTTCTTTTTTTTTTTTAAAGATTTATTTTTATTTGAAAGTCAGAGTTACACAGAGAGGAAAGGCAGAGAGAGAGAGAGAGAGAGGTCTTCCATCCGATAGTTCACTCCCCAATTGGCCGCAATGGCCGGAGTTGCGCCAATCCGAAGCCAGGAGCCAGAAACTTTCTCTAGGTCTCCCACGTGGGTGCAGGGGCCCAAGCACTTGGCCCCTACTGCTTTTCTAGGCCATAGCAGAGAGCTGGATCGGAAGAGGAGCAGCTGGGTCTCGAACCAGCACCCATATGGGATGCCGACACTTCAGGCCAGGGCATTAACCCGTTATGCCACAGCGCCAGCCCCCCACCATTTTATAATACCATTAACAGTGATCAAAGGTTCCACCTTCTCTATATCCCAGCCAACAGTCGATATTTTATTTCTTTTTAAATAATAGTTATCCTTATGAATATGAGGAGATACTTCATTGGGGTTTGACTGCATTACTCTGATGATTATAGTATTGAGGGTTTTTTATACACTTCTTTGTCATCTATATTTATCTTTGGAGATATGTCTGTTCAAGACTGCTGCCTATTGCTTCACTGAATATTTTGATGTTTGACCACTGAGTTGCTAGAGATCACTCTACAGCCTTGGTATGAACCCTTGTTAGTTCTGTGATTTGTAGATGTTTTGAACCACTTTCTAGATTCCCTCTGCACTCTGTTGTGTTCTCTGACACACAAAACTTCTAAAGTTTGATGTTTCCTTTATCTATTTTTTCCTTCGTTGCCTGTACTTTTGGTATAATGTCCAAATAATCACTGCCAATTCCAATATATGACATTGTCCCTTCAAATTTCATCTAGGAGTTCTATAAGTTTTGGGTCTTATTTTTAGGTCTTCAATACATTTTTGAGAGTTAATTTTTGTATATGTATAGAGCATGCATTAGATTTCATTCCTTTGCATATGGATATGCAGTTTTTTCAACACCATTTGTTGAAAGGACTGTTTTTTCCCTATGGAGTGGTCTTAGCACCCATGTTGAAGATCCTTTGACCATATTTCTGAGTTTTCTATCCTATTCCATTGTTCTATTTGTTTATCTTTATATCAGCCCCACATTGTCTTGATGACTGTAGCTTCTCAACATACTTTGAAATTAAGAAGTATGAGTTCTCCAATTTTGTTCTTTTTCAAAATTGTTTGGGCTATTTAGGTAAATCCAAATTTGTGCTGAAAGATTCCTGGGTCAGGATTTTTCTAAGACCCAAGCTGACAAGGACTTTCTTTCAATCGTCTACTATACTAACTTCAGAAAGACTTATAAATAAAATACAACTTTGCAAGAATTTTAAACTTAACTCTGGGTAGACAAGACTCAGGAATCCTGGTTTTGCTAGTGGAAGGAATAGTGGTTAGCAGCACAAGTCCTGGAGTCAAAGAGATCTGTGTTCAAATTTCAACTCCACAACTTCCTTTCTGTTCAGCCTTTCACACTTTATTTGCACTGTTTTTAAGATTTGTAACAGAAGTAATGACAGCATCCCCTTAATGAATAAGCAGCACAATATAGAAAAAGTACTTTTCCCACAGCTCTCCTGCACACAGGCAGCACTCAGAAACTTTGCATACTACCATCATTCTTGTTCATTACCTCTTTCAGTACTAACTACTTTATTTTCATTAGTGGTATCCTTTTTATAAAATAAAATGTAATGTCACACACTTAGAAGACTTTTTTAAAGCATGAAGTTCAATGTCAAAAACAAGGAGTAGCCATACTGAGATCAAGAAGAGAAAAAAGAAATAAAGTTAGAATAATTTATACTGCCTGAATGAAACTTGAGACTCATTCATCCAAAAAGCATTTGGAATAGAAAACCACTGGTCAGCCACAGACTCAATTTAATGCTTTACAAATTCAAAACCCAAACACCAAGACTTTTCAACAAGCTAAAGGGAAGAGAATCTTTTGATCTGGTCTAGTCTAGTCTGTACTATTAAGAAATAGGCTAATCATCCGCCTTGCGGCGCTGGCACACGGGGTTCTAGTCCCAGTCGGGGCACCGGATTCTGTCCCTGTTGCCCCTCTTCCAGGCCAGCTCTCTGCTGTGGTTGGGAGTGCAGTGGAGGATGGCCCAAGTGCTTGGGCCCTGCACCCCATGGGAGACCAGGAGAAGCACCTGGCTCCTGGCTCCTGCCTTCGGATCAGCGCGGTGTGCCAGCCGCAGCGCGCGGGCCGCGGCGGCCATTGGAGGGTGAACCAACGGCAAAGGAAGACCTTTCTCTCTCTCTCTCTCTCTCTCTGGCACAAAACCTTTCAGAAGTTAAATCATAATCTAGTCTTTTATTCATTAAAAGGCCAGTTTCAAACATAACTGCTAGTGTGAATGTATAAAACTGTCAGATGAATTGTGTCATGCATCTCTATGTTTGAATCTGCATCCATTCTCACTTATGTTGGAAACTACCCTGATTTTCCTCTAAGATGCACACCTCCTCTGGTGAAGCTCATTCAACCTCACTCTAGGAGTGCAACATGGTGCCACATTTACGCTAATCAGCTTGAACCCACTCCTCACCAGAAGCACTGGAACGTGACTTAAGTCTGGGCAGTAAGAAAAGTTTGGTTTTCTTCCTTGCTCTTCTGAAAAATTGTCCAGAAATATCTTTCCACCTTCCTCTCTCTCTGCTTGGATGTGAAGGAGGGGATAAGTAGCTCCAGGAATACTGGGACAGATATGCTAACATTACTAAGTGGCACCAATAATAGTCTACAGGTGACATGACCGCGAAGGCAGAGTAGATTGGGACAGAAACCAAGTACACAACAACAACCCTACGCCTCTGGGTGAAACCAACTCTGAAGTTCAAACCAACTCCAAAAGGACCTGCACTCTATGAACCAATACATGAACCAACAAATCTCCTTCCTTTCTTGAGCTGGACTTCTTGTCATTTACAACTGAATGGACCTTCACAAGATATGCTGATCAAATCCTAATTCTTAAACAAAATTTTTAAAATAACACAAATTTCCATGAATATAATGCCCCAGATGTGTGTATTTGAGGCTCTGACCCCAAATACTTGGATTTCATAGGATAAAACCCTACAAATACACACATGGCTTTCAAGATCTTTACGAAACTCAGTATTAATGTTACTCAAGAATTGCCACCAATTGTCTCAAAATCACTCATAAGAACTTAAGGATTTGACTGGGAGCAGTAAACATTTTCTAGTTTATTTCCTTTCCTCCTCCGCATAAATGAAGGCTATTTAATCTTCTCTACAAGATGTATATCCATCTTTCAATGATGAATTATTAAAATGAAAGAACACTGGATATTTGATAAGACATTATGAAAGACTTAAGATTTCAAAAGTTTCTTTCTCCTAAAGAACCCAAAAACCTGTATACTCTAGTATTATCAACATTCCCAGGAAGCAGACGGACAAAGCCAGTGACAAAGGTCGCCAGGCACAGAACAGGGGCAGAATGAAGCCCTACTCTCAGTGAGTCTCTGTTCTGCTTCGAAAATAATCCATGACTCAAACCTATGTTTTAGGGGGAGCGAAGGCAGAATAAAATGACTTGTTTGGTATTTTCCCAAGTGCACACTGCTGGCACTCACCTTTCAACTCTCCTCCTCCTCTAAAAAAGGTAAACAAATTCTGAAGTCAAATAAATCTGAGAAACATCTGACACAGATATACAAGTTTATGGATTGCTAGCCACTTCAGAACCTCTATTTGTGGTTGCACATTATGATTGTGGAAAAGGCACAAGTATTAAGGTACAAGTAAAGAACTTAAGATAGAGCCTGGTCCATGCACAGGTGCCCAGGAAATGTCACTAAAGGAGTCCACAGCAGATAGCAGTTCAATGTCTGGATCCTGGCTCTGCCACACAGCAGCAGTGTGACCTTTCTTCATTGGGAAATGGGGATGAAAATAACTTCTACCTGATAGTACAGAAGCGCTCAAAAAGCCTTGGGTGCTGCAGTGCTCTTGTTGCTCACCAAATAGACGAGACAATGTACAATTTCCCAAATTTACTTGATCACAGAACTTTTTTTTAATTAGGCCTTCTATGGCATTAATTATCACCCAGCTGACCTTTGAACTCTAGGCTTTCAATTATATTTAATTTTGCTCCTTCTCCCATCAGAAGGTAGAAATCACCTTGGATGTGTCCATTTGTATCCCTCTTGCTCTCTTACTCAACTCTCCCAAACTCTGATCTTCCAGTTCTTTGTTTCCCCTAGACCATTCAGTAGTTAGGACGTGGTCCCAGGCTAAAGGCCATGCTCAGTTATCCAAAGATGAATTTTCCATGCCCTATTTCGCTCTCATTCAAAATTCATAAAAAATAAATAAATAAACAAAGAGAATGTTCAGGTCACTGGAGCCTAAATTACTAAGTCAGAACTGCTTAGGAGGCGATTTAGGAAAACAAAAAAGGGCAGTAACCAGGTGCACTTTAGTCAAAGAGTGTACCGCTGTTGTTAAAGGCATGAACATGGGCTTCCAAAAGATCAGAGTTCAAGTTCCACTTCTTCTTACGGGTCACATGACCTTGAGATGGTTGTCTGTACAACTGAGGTAAAGGACAGCCCTTAGCTCATGGGACGGTTGTGATTTAAGTGAGATAATGCATGTAAGGCACTTGGCGCTGTGCCTGGCATGCTGGCAGCTTCAGTAACTGCTGGTTCCTGCTAATAAATGACTGCTGCTGTTGCTGCGGCTGCTGTTATTTCAGGACAGGACTGCCCCAGCACGCCGTGATTCACTGCTCCACTCAGTTTGTCCTGCCTCGGCCCTCATGAAGAATCTTCAAGTCTCTTGCAGGACAACCTGAATCATTATCAGCACTGAAGAGATGGGCCCAGCTCCTCAGCCAAAGGGTCTCTGCCAGCACAAAGCTTTCATGGAGGCAAGACAGCAGGAACACAAGCAAGCTTGTACTATTAAACAAGAGAAAAAAATTCAAGTGCAGTACTCTGCCAAAGATAAGAGGCTGTCATGTGAACCAGCCCAAATAGTCAACAGACAGGTGCTGGAGCCCATAATCCAGACACAGGACCCTTGAGATCTACCCTTGACAATGGAACACAAACCTTGGATGTGACACCTCAGAAGAAATCAAGTATGAAGTTTCTTAAGCTTACAATTATTAAAATTATCATTTGCCTATATTATGAAGTCCTGTATAAAGAAATATCTGCCTCTGAAATCATTGTCTAGGTTCATTTAACTTAAGGGGTAACCATCCAAATCACCTGGGAAATACTCATCTCTGGTAATCCAGTTAGTTAATGACTGTGGCTTAAAGTGGGGGCCAACTTCCTCAGCAAAGAAGTTTCTCTAATTTTGCAGAGAAGAGAAGGAATCCACTTTTCAGGAATACTTTCAGTGTAAAACTCTGCATTTTAAAACATCTAGCTTTGTAACTGTTTGCTATAACAACAGACATCAAAATCTTCAACAACAAACACTAAGGGAATCATTACTACCTGTTAGGAGATCCCAGTAGATCCCCCAAAATGATTTCTCAGAGAATTCAGATCCCCCTCTTTTCTCCCCTTGAAAAGTAGCTTCTATAAATAAACTTCAGAGACACCTGCACTATATTCTGGAAGTTATAGTAAGGAGAAGTAACATGTTACTGAAAAGCCCTCATTACAACCCCCACTAGCAAAGAAAGCCATAGTTCATCCTAAGAACAGAACAAACAGCATGTTGTTCCTTCCTGGAGAACAGTGGATATTAAAAAAAAAAAAAAAAAAAAAAAAAAAAAAAAAAAAACTCTTCCCGAATGGCTCCTTTTATACACATCACAAAAGAAGAGATGGAATTGTGATATTGGTAAAATGCACAAAAGCCTTTCATCAACAGCAAAAAACATAAGCCATCAGAATAACCCTTTCAAAAGAATTTTTCTGGGGCTGGCGCTGTGGGCCAGTGGGTTAATGACCTAGCCTAAAGCGCCAGCATCCCACATGGGCGCCAGTTTGAGTCCCGGCTGCTCCACTTCCAATCCAGCTATCTGCTCTGGGAAAGCAGCAGAAGATGGCTCAAGTCCTTGGGCCCCTGCACCCTCGTGGGAGACCCGGAAGAAGCTCCTGGCTCCTGGCTCCGGATCAGTGCAGCTACGGCCAATGTGGCCAATTGGGGAGTGAATCAGCGGATGGAAGACCTCCCTTTCTCTCTCTCTGCCTCTCCTCTCTCTGTGTAACTCTGACATTCAAATAAATAAATAAATAAATCTTTTTAAAAAAGAATTTTTCTTTTATATATTTAAAGGAGGGGTAGAAGGGAGAAGTATAGGCAAGAGGAAAGTGAACAAAACACAAAAATTAAATTGAATCTTGATCCTCACATTGATGCATTTCAGACCACAGCTGTCAAACATGGTCTGGCAAAGGAACACAGAGAAGGTGAGAAAATTGCAGACTCTTAGAATCCTCAAGGCAGGAGACCTGAAATCAGGCCAGATGATTTTAAAACCCTCAAACTACACTCCATGGACACAGCTTATGGACAACTACATATGATCCTTGCAAACAAGTTTAATAAGGAATCCCATAGCCCTCAAGAGTAAGGAGGTCCTTTGTCACTTTGTGTGGTGCTAAAAGCAACATAATCCAACTTGGCATTTAATAAAGGATATATACATGAGGGCTCTTCAGAGAGCTCCTGCAGAGGCCACCATTGTGGCACAGAAGGTTAATATGCCATCTGAGACACTGGCATCGCATATGGGCACGGGTTCATGTCCCAGCTGTTCCATTTCCAATCCAGCTCCCTGCTATTCGCCTGGGAAAAGTAGCAAAAGATGGCCCAAGTGTCTGGGCCCCTACTACTCTAGTGGGAGACTGGATGAGATTCCTGGCTTCAGGCAGGCCCAGTACTGACCATTGCAGCCATCTAGGGAGTGAACCAGCAAATGGAAGATCTCCGTGTGTGTGTGTGTGTGTGTGTGTGTCTCCTCCTCTCTATGAATCAGACTTCCAAATAAATGAATAAATCTTCAAAAAAGAATTTGTGCAAAGTGAAATTAAAAGTTAAGTTTATTTTGGAACCAAAAATTTCTAAATTCATGCATATGGGGGTGTCTTCAAAAAGTTCACAGAAACGCATATTATGAAAAAAGCAGGAATTCAAAACAGTTTTTGCACCCGAATTTATCTTTCAATGACATTTTTCCCACAAACTTTTTGAAGTAACCTTTGGGGAAATATATATATATATATATACACACACACACACACACACACACATATCTTATACATATGTATACACACAAACACACATACATACATATACACACACAAATATATACACATACATATATAGTTGACTATGCTGTAGTCAATGAGTATCACTTCACTTTTCTACTTACCCCAATATAAACTGTTAGTCAAGAATAACCAGGATTATAATAAAGATGATTCTGTCATAGTTGAAATGTAATATAGTTCAGATGCGCAAATAGACTAGAAGCACCCAAGGAAAATGTAATTACTGGTATCTGAACTTCCCCACAACCTGTCAGAGGATACCCAGGTCTCTACTTTCAAACTAGCATTGCTCTCATATCTGGAAAAGAAGCTGTCTATTCACATGCATGACTTTAACTCAACTATCAATGTGAGACAGAAAGAGAATTCTAGTTACTACCTGGGAAAGAAGGTACAAATCCAAAAGGTTATAATCAAGAGAGCTGCCTTCCTTCCTCTCGCCCCAGAGCTTACTATACTGAAAGCAGTATAAACTAAATGAGCATAATTTCCCCTATCATCAGTTTAAAAACAAAAATTCCAGAGAGGTTTAGGGCTCTGTTCTCTCTGGGTGTCTACTGGTGTCAAGGAAAAGAGTGAATTTTTATGTTCTCTTAGGGATCTGTTAAACACAGAGCTAGACATAACCCACCTCAGCATGTACCATTTGCAACTTCAGTATTTACAGATTAAACATTCCTAGATTTATTCAGCAGATAGCAACAAAGGAAACTCAAAACTTTGATAAGACTGTGATGACTTTGAAAATCAATATAGATCATGAGAAACAGGCATAGCTGGGGAATACTTAAGGAATGAAGCAGCGACAAGAAAAGGCTTTGAGTAGTGAATACTGTCGTAGCAAACATTCCTCTAAAATTATATGCACACCCTCTGTTACATTGCTTGGGTTTGGAAATCAGACAGGACAGAGTTTTGGAGTCACAGTTTGTCACTTAATTAGATATGTGACTTTGGGTGAGTCATACAACCACAGTTAATTTCAGTATTCTCATCTGTTAAATGGAAGAATAACAGTAACTAATAGAGTTGTTGTGAAGATAAAATTAGATAATGCATACAGAGTTCTTAACGCATAATAAGCATTCAATAAATGTTGGCAGCTATTATTCCATTATAAGGGTCAGGCATGTGGGTGTGAGGGTAATTTGGCCTTAGCATCCACTGATTGACAGAGATGATAAAAAAAAATTTAAGAGCATATGATGCACAGGTCAGGGGCCCAAATAAGTAATTCAAAGTGGCTCATGCATTATTAAAAACGCAGCACCAAAAAACACCTCTCAAAGTTATTACAGCAGACTGAGAATCTTAGAGGGCCTTGTAGTGGTGTCTGTACACAGCCTATCAGGTTGTGCACTGCACAATGTCAAGGGCTGCAATTCCTAGCCCATGATATAAACAGGCCTCTCAGAGATGCACATTATGGCAAACCTGTCTGGAGTCCACTAACTACCTTCTAAAGACACTGATCCCCAAGTCCCTAGCTTAATAACTGTGCCACTATCTGTTCCAAACGAACTTCGGAACCCACCAATTAGACAGGCAATCTATTCCGGATGCTTCAGGAACACAGATGAAAAGAGAAGGGAGCACATTTAGGAGACCCTCAGCTGCATACACTGTTCCTAACTGTGCTGGCACCACCAGAAAGAACTCAGAAAGGCTGAACAGCAGGAATCTTAAACAGATGTTTGCCAAGACCTGTAGCCACAGCTAAGAGCTACAGTGACTGGCAGCAGTCCACACTTTGCAAACACAGAGCTTGCACCTTTTCTGATTTAATCAGAGGGTCTCAAGTTTTCTTGAGGGGGGAGGTGTCAAAATCTAATGGAAATCTAATTAGAGCCAATGGCCCTCCCCTGGAAAACACACTGTGCTCCACCATTCTGCATGCATTTTAAGGGTTTCGGCAGGACCAACTTCATGGGTGTGAGACCAATGCAATCACAGGAGGCTCCAGCCTTGGTTTAAGGCACTGCTGCAACTGTCTTAAAGTTTTTCATTGTCAAACACAGGGCCATGCCTATTCATTTTTAACTGGGAACCACAAACTACATAGTTCTCAATCTAAGGAACACAACAGCACCATGGCAAAGAATATTTTCACTGTATCTATTCTTGCTAATAGAGATTTGGGATTCATACTTAACAGACTTTGAGGATCTCTTTTCTAAAGAGATCCATAATTATGAAGTCAACCTCAATAGTCTGCTCACATATTTGAAAAACACATACTCCCCAGAAACAGATTCAATCTACCTTATCACTTAACAGCGTTATGTTTTTTAAGAACTGGAAACCAAATTACCACAAATAAGTTACACTTCCAAAGGAAGTCATAGTATTAAAATACAAGTTTCTCCAGAATCAGCTACTACTAACAAACTTAGTACAGTCGCTCCTCAGTGCCCAGTACAGTTCCTAAGTGTGCAGGAACCCTCGAAGATACCAAAATCCTTGCTGCTCAAGTACCTTCTATAAAAAGATGGAGGAGATGGTGTTTGGTCTAGCAGTTAAGAAGCCCACATCCCACATGACAGTACCTGAGGTAGACTCCCAGCCCCACCTCCCGACTCCAGTTTCCTGCATATGCAGATTCTGTGAGAGGAGTAGGTGGCTTAAGTAACAGGTTCCTGCCACTCCTGTGGGATACCTACAATGAGTTCCAGCTGCAGGCTCCAGTGCCAGCTTCAGCCCCAGCACAGCTCTGGTAACTGTGGAAGAGAACTAGTAGACGGGAGCACCCGCTCTCACTTGTGCTTGCTCTCTCTCTCTCTCTCACCACTCTCAAAAATAAATAAAGGGTGTAATATATATGTATATCCTCTTATATACTTTAAATCATCTCTAGGTTATTTATAATACCAAATATAATGTAAATAGTTGTTACACAGTACAGTTTGAGGAAAAATAACAAGGATAAAGAATCTACAAGTTCAGTGCAGACTTTTTTTCCCAGATGTTTTTAATCTGTGGTGGAATATGCAGATGCAGAAGCCAAGAATATGGAAGACCAATTCTATGATGTACTTCTCCAAATACAAAGTCATTCTTTCTTATTTACCTTTGATAAATGGTGTCATTAAGATGTGGACTTGACCTCAGTTATGGATATTCTCCAAGGATGGTTTTCCATGGTATAGGCCTCCCATTGTTCTTGCCCTGTGCAGTTCCCTCCCACAACGAGTCTGAGTATGGCTAACCTGCAAATGACTAGTAGAAGATGACAAGAGGGGCCGGCACTGTGGCTCAGTGGGTTAACACCCTGGCCTGAAGCACTGGCATCCCATATGGGTGCCGGTTCTAGTCCCGGCTGCTCTTCTTCTGATCCAACTCTCTGCTGTGGCCTGGGAAAGCAGTAGAAGAGAGAGCACCCATGTGAGAGACCTGGAAGAAGCTCCAGTCTCCTGGCTTTGGATCGGCACAGCTCCGGCAGTTGTGGCCAATTGCGGAGTGAACCATCGGATGGAAGACCTCTCTCTCTCTCTCTCTCTCTCTCTCTCTCTCTCTGCCTCTGTTCTGTGTAACTCTTTCAAATAAATAAATCTTAAAAAAGAAGAAGAAGAAGAAGAAGGTGACAAGAGTGATGCTATGGCAATTCTGTACCTAACCTTACAAACCACTTTTGGCTTCTACTTGTTTGTTCATAGAACATTCATTATGGGAGCCCAGAACCACCATGTAATTACTTCAATTTTCTTGCCAGTAAGACCACATGGAAAGACCCAACGAGTTCCTCAAAGTATACAGAGGGAGAGAAAGTTCCAATCATCTGTGAGCTTGAGATGGGGCCCCCACACTTTTCTAGCCCCAGCTAACACCTAACTGCAAGTCCATAAGAGACCCCAAGCAAGACCAGCAGAAGAACTTTCCAGCTGAGCCCAGTCCACTCTCAGAACCATGAGAGAAAAGAGTTAGGGTGTTAAGTCACTATGTTCATCCAGGTCAGTTTATTATCCAGTAGTAGATAACTGAAATTGGCTCCAAACATTCCAACACAGGAAGGAAAAGTGTGAGGTGAATCTAGAATGGGACACTTGCTTTCATGCAACATTTTAAAAAAACTTTTATAATAGGTAACATTTGAAAATTGAGAGTTTTCACATAAAAAAATAGAGATTTCTGGCTCCTACAAAGTAAAAGTGCCAGCCGCAATGGACCACTGATAGCAGAACACTAGTCATCCCTCTAGATAGGATCACTGTCTGTCCCATGTAACCTACATTCTTGCCAGTTCCTCCCCTGGTCCCTGTTTGAACAAATTTTCATCTCTATAGGATTTAGCAAACTGCTTGGCACACAACCCCCACTACCACCACCAACTCCTGCTGAACAACTGCACAGATCCTCAGCTGCTCTTATCACTCCCAAGTGCTTGCCAAATTCTGGTACTCAGATATCCCCTCCTTTCTCATTCCATCACTGTTGTCTTCATGTCCCCTCCCCTACAGTACTGTAGGCACCTCGGGAGGGCACTCCAGTCTGTAATTACATTGTTCTTTTGGTCCATTCCAGTCTGCAATGCCTAGAATAACCAAATGAATACAGACTGGGGATAGCCCTCATTTGCCTCAGAAGTCTGGAGTTGGTTTCCTGGTTGTGATATTACAGTCAATGCAACCACACTGTGGGAAACTGGGGAAAGGATTCAAGGATGACTCAGCACTTCCTACAAGGGTATGCTAAAATTCATGGGAAATGGAATGAAAAGTTCAATCAATTTTTGTGCCCAAAAACTAACAAACAAACAAACAAATACCTGAAATCCACGCACATAGGAAGTTCGTAAAAATGCTCATTATGAATAAACCTATGCCCACATTTCAAATTTTGAACCAAAATATACTTATCCTTTAATTCTGTCTTCCACAAACTTTTTGAATTACTCTCATAGGTGACAAAGGCTATAAACCTATCTCTAGCCCTCATCTCAATTTCATAGAATAAACCAGATAAGAGAGGTAAAAGAATATTCCCAAGATCACACAGCATAGCTGGTGGGATTGAGATACCTCTTCCCAAAAATCTCTGCTGCTTCTGCTGTACCTCAAGAAGTAGGTAATATTTATCTCGAGAATCTTGCAAGCTAAAACACCCATCAACAGAATTCTACATCTATTAGGTGGTGAGACTGGTTTAGATTAGAGGACAAATATTTTTATTTTATCATACTCTGGCTGATGTTACCTTCAAAAGTGTACAAAAGTTTCCCTTCTCTAATTTTAAACATAGAATAATTATATTCTTCACAGACACAAAAGTCATAGTAAAGGGTATGACATTTCCCATCACACATTCCCTACTTTTACTTGCATATCAGCTGGTGATCACCAAACGGAATTTTCCACATTTGCTCTAAACCCAAAGAGGTCCACCGAGAGTTTAGAAAAAAGGAAGATTTGGAATAAATTTGAGAAAAATATAATGTCTTTTGTGGATTGAGAATTTTAAGGATATAGGAAAAGAGATGGAAATAATACATTTTCAAGACAATTCAAAATTATATGTGTTTGCAGATGTCTATGAAAAATAGAGTCAAACTTTAAACACATAATTTATATGTTAATGAAAAATCAGAGCCTGGGACCCATTGTAGAGAGAAAATGTGCCCACAAAAATTTCTCATCCATGCTGTTAAACTGCTCTTTGTCCTTGAATATGTCATCTCCTCCATCCCTTACTTGAAACTTGGTTGGGCAAACACAACAAGTAGCATACACAAGGTGTACTTGTTTTGTTTTGTACTAACAAGAACCAGCAACGTGCCCACGGAGAAGTTGTCATCTGATGCAGTACTGGCTGATAAGATGCAAGGAGATGTCTACAGGGGGTCTGGGAAAGCTTGTGTTTTCTTGCTTGCTGCACCCTCTGTTTTCTCTCCTTTTTTTTTTTTTTTTTTTTTTTTTTTTTTTTTTTTTTTGACAGGCAGAGTTAGTGAGGGAGAGAGAGAGACAGAGAGAAAGGTCTTCCTTTTTCCATTGATTCATCCCCCAAATGGCCGCTACGGCCAGCGCTCCAAAGCCAGGAGGCAGGTGCTTCCTCCTGGTCTCCCATGCGGGTGCAGGGCCCAAGCACTTGGGCCAACCTCCACTGCCTTCCCGGGCCACAGCAGAGAGCTGGACTGGAAGAGGAGCAACCGAGACAGAATCCAGCGCCCCAATTGGGACTAGAACCCGGGGTGCCAGCGCCGCAGGTGGAGGATTAACCAATTGAGCCGCAGCACTGGCCCTTCTCTCCCCTCTTTTTAAAGCAGATGTGATAGCTAGAGGAGAAGCAGCCATCTTGCAACTACAAAGTGACAAACATTAGGTTCAGGCACTGTTTCTGATATCATAGAGCCATTAAACTAATGCTAGTGGCCACGGGTCTGGCAATAAATGAATCCTTATCTGTGTACAAAACTATTGAATGTCCATGGATTTCATGTACATAAATGCAAACATGATAACTACACAGAATTTACTCGAAGAACAGTCCCTGTCATAACGTTTTTTCAAGCGAAGGTGTTCCCTCTCCTGCATACAAAAGAACATTGACCCTCCCTGACCTGTCTCTCCTTCAAGAGCCCTATCTCTACAAACAGCACCAATGAAAGAAATCTAAAAGTCATCCTTCCCCCATTCACCCACCCATCTCTCATATCCACTCATCTCTCAGCCTGAGATTCACCCTCCCAGTGTCTCCCCTTTCTAGAACTCTCCAGCCCCCAAACAACATGCAAGTCCAGAGTGGCCTCATTCCTTGTCTGCCCCTTATTGGCTTTCTTTGCATCCCCTGCAATCCATTCTCCATGGCATTGCCAAAGTGATCTTTCAGAAACACAAACAGGATCCCATTCCTCCTACTTAAAACCTTCCCATGCCTCCCTGCTGGCCCTCAAATAAAACCTATCCTCTTGCCATTGTTGAAAAAGTCTCCCACTCTATGGTCCCAATGACCCTGAATTTGAATGCATCTTTCTCTCCAGGTTTTTTTTTTTTTTAAAAAAAGATTTATTTTATTTATTTGAAAGAGTAACAAGAGCGGCAGAGACAGAGAGAGAGGTATTCCATCTACTGGTTCACTCTCCAGAAGACCGCAACAGCCAAAGCTGTACCGACCTGAAGCCAGGAGCCAGGCGCTTCTTCCAGGTCTCCCACATGGGTGCAGGGGCCCAAGGACTTGGGCCATCTTCTACTGATTTCCCAGGATCAGAAGGGGAGCAGCTGGGACTAGAACCAGAGCCCATATGGGATGCCAGCGCTTCAGGCCAGAGCTTTAACCTGCTATGTCACAGCGCCGGCCACCACACTCAAAGAAATTATGTAGACATGCTCAGAAGGGGTTACTGCATTTATTTTGATTCAGTACTTTACTTGTCCTTCCAGAATATACAAATATCCTAGAATTTTCATCAGTTCTTTTGTATTTTTGACTTAAAAGTATCTGATACCCAGGCCTGGATACAACCATTTCCACATCTTTGTACAATAACTGCTTGGTGTAAGCTCCTACCTTTCACTAAAGCACAGTGTATTTCAGGGTCAAATGCTAATAGCAGCCCTGCTTTTCTCAAAACTATTTATAGCTCTGTATTATAATTACTGTTCCCTCTTTCCTACCCTCTCTTGTAAAATAAATAAATAAAATAAAAAAGGAAGTTGAACTTAAAGATACATTGCAAAACAACACAAAGGTTTAAATATGGATACTGGAGCAACAGTGACCCAAATGACTAAAGTGGAAAATGTTACCAGCACTGGAATCAGGGTTTGTCCATTTCCAGTGATGCATGGCTACTAGCCACAAATGAGACTTGACATCAGAAATTTCAGCCTTGTCAGAACGTTCCTCTCTGCACCCAATCCCAACTAAGACCTGATATAAACACAGTTCACGTGATGCCATTTTTATTTTTTATTTTGGAAATTTTCATTCCCATTGTTTCCTAGGAGTCATTTTCCATGAATATAAAACTGTCCACTGAACACTGCCCCTGACTTTGATCTGTGTGACTTATAAAACTGTCAATGCATGACTATGACTTTTACTAAATACTTTTCAGTTTGCCAAGAGAGCTCCATTTATAAAAATATACTAACACTAGCTGTAGACCTCAACATTAGTTTTCATACATTAATCATATTAATTTCCATACAGTACAATGCATCTTAGAAGGTAAGTTCTAGTCAATGCCAGACATATATTAGCAGATTAAAAATAATGGAAACAGGGGCTGGCATTGTGGGTAAAGCCGCCACCAGGACACTGGCATACATATGTGCACTGGTTCATGTCCCAGCTGCTCCATTTCTAATCCAGATCCCTGCTAATGGCCTGGGAAAGCAGTGGAAGATGGCCTAAATGCTTGGGCTCCTGCACCCATGTGGGAGAACCAGACGAAGCTCCTGGCTTAGGCCTGACTCATCTCAGGCTGTTGTGGCCATCTGGGAAATGAACCAGCAGATGGAAGATATCTCCCCTACATCCCCTGTGTTTGTGTGTGTGTGTGTGTGTGTGTTCCTCTCTGTAATTCTGACTTTCAAATAAATAAACCTTTTTTAAAAATAATGGAAACATAATGGTAATAGTAGTAGCCATTTTAAGAAAAGTCTTCATTACATCTATGATATATTGAATACTTCCTGTATTCCAGGCCCTATGCAAAGCACTTTACATATGCAGCAGTATCTCACTGATTTTTCATAAAACTTGGCAGGACAACTGGAATCATCCCCATATTATAAACAAAGAAAAAGAAACTGAGGCGGAGGGAAGGTAAGTAGTTTCTTCATCATCACACCTGAGACATGATGGAGCCTGGCTAATGAGCTCAGGCCATCTGTCTGCAGGGCCCGGGCTTTTGATCACAACAGCAAACATTAGTCTTGCACTTGCTGTGTAGCAGGAGTTGTTATAAGCACTTGGCAAACAACACCTCAGTTAATCTTCCTAATAACCTCATGTACCAGATATGATTACTACTCCATTTGGTCTAAAAGGAAACTCAAACATGGAAAGATAAAGTGGCTACAGATCCAGAAAGCTACAGATCCAGGATTCAAGTCCAGGCCAGAGTCTGTGCCCTTGATTGTCACTCTACCCATTGTACCATCCTCTACATAATAACATCCAGCGCAACATTTATATGTGCTGGGCATTGTGATACCTTCTCCACATTATGTCATAAAATCCTCACAATAACTCTGAAGGTAGCTGGTATTTTTACCTCCAGATGGGAGTTTTGGGGTTCACAGAAGTCAGCTCAGCTCCCAAAGTTCACACAGCTAACAAGTGCCACATGGGGGAAAGCAAAGGAGAAACTTTGCAGTTTCACTCCCCCCATCTCAATTTGTTCCTGAGGCATGAGTGGCTGGGAAATAGCATGCATCAGATTTTCCACCTCTTTAAAAGTGTTCAGTTCATGTAATTCAGGGTGTGACTATTCACAGATACCTTTGAGCTCATCCTCTGGGAGCCAGTGTAACCACAATGTACACTGCAAAACAATGCCCGCTTTCTCTATAAATTAAACATGCCAGTCCCATCTGAGAAAAGCCCACCTTTTTATACAAAACACTTAAGGCTGTTTAATTTTTGAAATGAAGTCCACTGTGTTTAATTTCTGTTTTAACACACAGTAAGAAACTTCACTTTCTTCTATAGATATTCCCAGTTTTCTGTTCCTACCTTCTTACAAGTTTCATTATGCAAACCAAAACGAATCCCTCCAAAAAAGCATTATGAATCCTATTAAGAAAAAGCAATACTTTCTCTATTCATTTTCAATAAATAGAATGGGCAAATCCAAATCATATTAAAAGCTCATTCTGGAAACAGAATTAAGGAATAAAAATGCGACCATAGCAAAATAAATTGATAAATCACAGCCCTAAATGTCAAGCCCACACCAATTAAAGAACGCTGACTTGTGTGTGTCATCAAGTTTTGATTGATACAGAAACAACTTTAATAAAAGCCTACATGGCTGCAGGTTTTGTTACATTACAGACAAAAACCATGTCTTCTGCTCTCTTATAATAACACAAAGTCAGTAACAGCTGTTACCCTCAGCTGGGGTAGACACAGATATTTAATATAAGAAGCGAGGACCCACAGTCTGGCTTTCAATCATGCATTCTTTCATTGATAGATGCATTTAATCAACAAATATTGACACCTATCTGTGTCAAAGGCTGGCCTAACTTCTGGGAACACAATGATGAGCAAAACAGCTGTGCTCCCAGGCCTCCTGGACTTGGGAAACAGATACCAAGCATAGAGGTGAGCAGAGGATAACTATGTAAGTAATGTGAAGGGAGAGACCAGGAAACATCAAACAACAGCACAGCAACATAGGGGAAGAGGGCGAGGAGGAGGGTGGGAAGTAACCTTTGAACTGAGACTCAAGGGTGAGTAGAAAGTAAACAGAGGGTATAGGAAAGTGTTCAAGATGCCAAGAAGAATGTGTGTAAAAGGCCTGAAGTGGAAAAAGAACTGAAAGGAGGCAGTGTGACATGGGAGTCAAGGGCTTTTAGGTTTATTTCTGGCTTGACCACTCACTAATCCTGGGAAGTCCTTCACTTTTTTGGGCCTCAGTTTCCCCTCCAGCTCTAACAACATCATAGGCATTTGTCTCCCATCAGCATCACTACAGAGACAATTCAGTTGCCAAGGCCTGGCCTTGCCTTTCTGAGGCCATGGCACTAGTAACCATGGCAACTTCCTCAGCATCAAGGGTGCAGCAGCCCACTCCCCAGCATGTGCCAGACTCAAGTGAAGGACCAGTCTGGGCAAGTGGCAGTCCTCCTACCTCTTGGGATGTTGCTTCCAGAATCCTCCACATGGAAACTTACAACACTTCAAGGCTACCCAAGATGAGACCACTTTAACAGAATGTGAGGAACAGATTATGTCAGGGGGTAAAATGACTGGGGCTCCACCTGACTTTTGAAAGTTCTCAATGAATGCCTGAAGATGAGGCAGGATTAAAGCAATACTCCAAAGGGGAGAAAAAGGGACAATCAGCCATGCTGATACCTGGGGGCACTAGTCCACACAGGGTACTAAAACATCCCAGGAAGTAGGAGAAATATTCCAATGGAAGGGTAATGGCCAAGATCCCCAAAAGGATATTCTTGAATGCTAAAAGATGGTTCCTAAACTCCTTCTAAATAGAGTTAACTGCAGGACCTTGATGTAAACAGCATGATGCAAGTCTGGGACACAGCCAAATTGCTCAGGGCTGTAGAAGAGAGGCTATCAGGTATCCAGCACCTCCTACCTTGTGGCACTCGGTCTAACTGGATGTTGAAAATTGTCTTGATGAATGTTGTGTGAAAATGCACCTGAATATCATTCTGCCTAGGACTTCCTCGGACCTCTTTTCTGCCATTAACATTGCTTTGTAGGGTACACCATTAAGCAGAAACACCACCATCTACTCAACTCCTAGAGAGAAGAAACTGTGTCTTGTTTATCACCGTATCCCAATTAATAGCACAGTATAGCACTCAATACATGTCTTCTATTTTCCTAACAAAAAGTAGTATGATGGCTATGTGATGGAGTGAATCACCTGTGTTTACCCACACCATTTAGTCTGTGAGCAACCTTTAACAACAGTATATAAAATTACTTCATAGTTTGCTTTGTCACAGGTTTTCAAGGTGGGGTGTTTTGGAAAATTGTTTAAAAATGAAAATAAAATCCACTGAGATAACTCAGACATCTATGGTCCAGCTCTTAATGCTCAAAGAGAAATATATTCAGCCACATTTATGAAACAGTGTGAAACAGAGTGGAGAGGGGGCAATTCAAAGTAACAGTATCCAAAATGGGAAGGGCATTAAAAATTACCCAACCCATAAGCATTGCTTCTTAAGAAGGGGAAAAAATTGAAGCTCAGAGTGTTGAACTCATTTGCCCTTACCTAGTGACAAAGCAATACCCAGATTCTTAGAAGACCAGTTCCCCCACTATACTGGCCTGCTACTGAGTTAATTAGATCATGCTACTCTCTAGCTGGAAGTTTGCAATGGCTCCCCATTTTCAGTGAGTAAAAGGCAAAGTCTTGACAAACCCCTGCAATGCCCCAATGCCCATTCTTCCCTGATCCTGTCTACTGCCACTCCTAGCACTGTGTCCTTTACTCAGTCTGCTCCAGTCACTGCAGCCCTTGTGCTGGCCCTAAGCCAGGTACATTCCCATCCAGGGTCTCACTTATCCTTCTCTGTGTCTCTTGTATTCCTCCCTCCCCAACCTGTCCTGGTACTGGCATGATCCACTCTCTGGGCTTCATCGGGTCTTTCCTCAAATGAGGAGTGCCTGGCACATAGCATGAACCTCAGTAAATATTAATTTGATAACCGTTTCCATGGGTTGATGGATAGAGTTCAAAAGTAGCCCGAATCCAGACATTCAAGAGCTGTGAAATGTTGGATGGTGTTAGGCATCTCCTGGAAAGCAGCATGTGGCATGAATGTCATCTACCATCACTATGTGCCTACTCCCGAACTGCATCTCACTGATACCCTACAAGCAAGTTAGTGAACTAAGGAATGAAATGACAAAGACTTGTCAAAGCAATCCCCTATGATGCTGCTGGACTCTGGGTCGAATGAATGAGCAAGCTAATCTGAAAGCTGCTTCCAAATACACAGAAGCAGGAATCACTTTTGCACAGTCCACACTGTGCCCCTCAGCTCAAGAAGGGAAAAGGATGGTTTGCTTAGATTGGACAACCCGAAGAAGAGATCAGGTGGCAAAAACCTTCTGGCATGAATCAACATTTGCCATGAAGCTTGAATGGCTGGCACCGCTGAGCCTCCATGCATCATTCTAAATATAAAACATGAAGCTTCAATTATAATCTAATGACAGATATATAAAGGAAGATATTAACAGTGGCCAAAGACAAGATGGTAGGAACCAAGGGTAGATATTAAAACTACATAATATTTGACCTCCCCATCAAGGAAAAAAATTAGTAACATTCAGCCAAACTCCAACTAATACAAGCATTTATGCTCTTTTCATGTTGAAGAACCCAATAGAGGTTTGTACCCAGGCTATATCTCACTTCACCAGGGCCCAAAATAGCAAAAACATCCACAAAGAATAACCTGTCCAGACCTGAAAGCCACATGGCAAACCTAATTTATGAAGTGAAATACCAAGGATCACTAAATGCCTTGATAATTTCCAGTCTAATTTAGAGCTTGATAGTTCAGCACACACATAAATGGAAAAATGGAAGAGTTTTCCATCCCCAGTCTTAGCAATCTCTCGGGCACTGGGCAGGCTACTCAATTCAACTGTTTATACCGTATTACTTAGCCAGCAGAAATCTTTTTTCACATTTTAATTCAGTTGCTAGAAAAGTGAGGATGATCTCAACAAGTTCCAAATGCTGGAGCCACTTTTAAATGGCATTAATTTCATATAGAATCACTTAAATAAATAAATACTTCTAAAAAACTGTTGAGTATATTTCTATATTCACTGCAATGGTAACAAGTTCCAGAACCAGAAATTCCCATAGCTAAATCTAAGACAGGTATTGCTCTTCTCCTTTTTGTTTTACATAATTGAGATTTTGTTGGTGCTGAGAATCAGCACACACATTTTAATTTGTACACAATTCTTAACATATGTACCAAAAATCTAAAAGCCATAAATTGTCATTCTTTTTTTAAAAGTTATTCCAGTGACTTTCCAGCTTCAAATTTGGAGGCAACTCTTCCTTAAGAGGCTATCAAGCACAAGTATCTTCAAATGTTGCTGTTACATAAATCCCACCCATTCACAATTTAATAGCATATACACAACAATCGAATTTTCAATCTTTCATTGCACATTAACAAAATCATTAGGAAAATTGGACTACCACAACCAAAGATATTACAGAGTGTACATGGTTCTGACAGACAAGGAATGGTTTTCTGTAGGAAATAATTCTACTAAACAACATGGGAAAAGTAACTGAAAATATTTGAGACAGATTAAATGCACAATTGAGACTCCAAATTATCATTTAGTATGGTTGTATTGTAGGATATAAAAACCACCCCCACCTATGGAATGTTAAGCTGACACCCAAGATAGTCAAAGCCTCCCATAATTCAATAGGCCACTATTTTCTGGTTGTACCAAAAAACAAACCAGCAAATGATTTTACCTCTTAAAAAAAATCATTTACACTTAAAAAATGGGATGAGGTGGGCTTTCCTCCTTCTTAAAAATGTTTCTAGTTGCTCTTCTCTTAAAACCACAATGGCAGAGCCAGCACTGTGGCATAGTGGGTAAAGCTGCTCCCTGTGACACTGGCATCCCATATGGTTCAAGTTCCAGCTGCTCTACTTCTGATCCAGCTCCCTGTTAATGCACCTTGGAAAACAGCAGAAGATTGCCCAAGTTCTTAGGTCTCTGCATCCACATAGGAGACATGGATGAAGCTCCTTGCTCCTGGCATTGGATTGGCCCAGTTCTGGCAGTTGCAGCCAAGTGGAGAGTGACCCAGTGGATGGAAGATATCTCTCTCTCCCTCTCTCTTCCCCTCTCTGTAACTCTGCCTTTCAAATAAATAAATTAATCTTAAAAGCCAATCCTTTAACACACACACACACACACACACACACAATGGCTGAAGCAGTTCTGTGTATTTCTGCATCCTATCTGTAGAAATTCTCCCTGTTTACTGATGGCACATGGCTTAATAATCATTTGGGACCATCCAAAACCATTAAGACTATTAACTCTGAGCTGGGCCAAGTCTAATAAACAATTGTCATCCCAACAGGAAATGAGTTAAGCTGGCTTTCAAAGTCATTTAAAGAAAATACTCAAAAGTAAAGTGCCTCACAAGAAGCTTCTCAAAAAATTCTTATCTGAGGGATTTTGCACAACTCAAATCAGAGATCAGCAGAATGATTCATTTCAGCAGGGGTAGGGGGAAGAAGGAGGGGGGACCCTCACAATTAAATGGAGTGACTTTCACTTGCCTTATGTGACCAACCAAAAAAAGTCTCTAAATATTGCTCAAGACTTTCTGACCATTTCAACAACAGCAGGTGCACGATAAATATTTAGGAAACCAACATGGAATGAATCCAGCTCCACCTACATCAAGTCAAGTTTCTGATCTGGAAATTCTAGACCATAGGAATTACACATAAGAGAGGAGGATGAGGTCAGCTACAGTAGTGCTGCATAAATTTTCGTCAAGTTTAAGTAACACATTCAATTCAAAATGCCCACTCTAGGTGTCTAGTTGTTTTTCAGGTATTTGTTAATCATGCCAAGTACATACTTAGAGCATTTCATTTCCCAAATGAAATCATTCTCTCAAATACTGCCCTCGAAGACACCATTCCTACTTCACTTGGCCTCAAGACTTAATCACTTCGGGCATTCAGCTGCCTGGGTCGAAGCTTTGCTTGCCTTAAATTCTGACCTTACTCATCAATTTCACAAAATTTTTGCCTCAAAATAAATTCATCTTTTTATCTCATTTCTCACGAGCCTTTTTATGTCCCCTCATACTTATTCTGCCTTTTGTCACAATCATTTCTTTCTTAGTGCTCCACTAAGTTCTAAGGTTTCTGAGGACAGGAGCTATTCTTAAGTTCTTCTCTCCCTGTATGCGGCTGGTTTAAGCAAAGCAGATGCCCAGTAAAACTGGTTAAATTCAAGGATCTCAGTCTATGTTGCAATTCTCTCAGAGTTTCCAACTAGTCTAGTAGCTTAAAAAACAAACCTACTTAAAAATTAACTTAAACTGTACGTACAATGAAATGACGCCACGTTATTAACCTCACCACTTGGTGTGCTTATTTTCCAACTTGGAAAATCAGGCCAAACACAGAGGATGACCTTTCCAGGATGGACAACTCTAAGACTAATGAGATAATTTCTTCCAAAGATGATGAGGTTTTCAGGATTCTCTGGAATGCACACCTACCCATTAACTGGCATTATTAATAGTTCCCTTTGGGTAGAAGCAACATTGGAACACTTCAGAATTTTCAAGCAACATCACACTACATAGGCAGGTGTCAACACAGTCTCCAGTTCATGGTGTCATTTGCTTACAGGTATAATGAATCAGGAGATGGACTAACAAGAGACACTAAGAACAATTCCTTCCAATTTGTGTAAATATTTCTACACTTATGTTTTAAAGTTGTTATTCATTTTGTTTATATAAACATTCAACTATATCTGAGTGAAGAAAAAATGAATCAGAGGGTAGAAAGCCAGAATTTATACCCAAACTTGGGATACCAGATTTAACAAATAAAAATATAGGATGTATAGGTAAATTTGAATTTCAAGTGAACACAGAATAATTTTTTAATTTATTTATTTATTTGAAAGGCAGACTGGCAGAGGCAGTGAGAGAAAGTCTTCTGTCTACTGGTTCACTCCCCAAATGGCTGCAATGGCCAGAGTGGGCCAATCCAAAGCCAGGAGATAGGAGATTTTTCTAGGTCTCCCATATAGGTACAGGGACCCAAGGACTTGGGCCATCTTCTACTGCTTTCCCAGGCCACAGCAGAGAGATGGATCAGAAGTGGAGCAGCAGGGACTTAAACTGGTGCCCATAGGGGATGCAGGCACTGCAGGCAGCAGCTTTACTCTGCCACAAAACCGGCCCCAAAGAATAATTTTTTAGGGGCAAGTATTGTGTCACAGAAGGTTAAGACACCATGCAGGATGCCCACATCCCGTATTGGGTGCCTGGTTCAAGTCCCTGTTACTCCACTTCCAATGAAGCTTCCTGCTATTGCACTTCCTGGAAGGTAGCAAATGATGACTCAAGTACTTGAGTCTATGTCACCCATGCAGGAGTCTGGGAATTGAGCTCCAGGCTCCTGGCTTTGTCCAGGCCCAGTCCTAACTGTTAGGGTATTTGGGGAGAGAACAAATGGTTGGAGATGTCTCAGATGTCTCTCTCTCTCTCTCTCTTTTTTTTTTTTTTTTTGCCTTCCAAATAAATAAAAAATAAATTTTTAAAAAATAATAATTTTTGTATCAATAGCCCATGAACTATTTGGAATATAGCTAAACTATATAATTACTATTTATCAGAAACTTAACTGGAAATCAGCATTTGATCTGGCAACCCTACCCCATACTCAGAATTATGCTATTGAGTTTTTAATTAATAAAAAGAAAAAGCACCGGTAACAAATACATTTTGTGAAGCCTTAACTTCCAAAAAGAACAAAAAACATAAAGAAAATAGAACAACAGAATATTTTGGGAAGACAATGATGGTAGGAAAAATGGCTGAGTAAGGTATACTGAGTACTAAGTGCCAGGTATTGGCCAAAACTTTTGTTTGCATTATCTCATCTAATTCTTACTACATCCATATGAAGTACAGACTATTATTATTATCATTATTATTATTCTATAGATAAAGTAATCAAAATACAAAAAGAACACGTTGTCCTGTGTCACAGAGTGGAGATCAGAGACTCACACCCAGGCAAGCTTAACAAAGGGCTTGCGCTCTTAACTCTACCCCATTTTACAGCTGAAGGAGAAGAGAATCTTGGCAACTTGCCCCAACTCACACAGTCCCTAATCAGTGCAGCTGAGATTCAGACCGAGGCCAGTCTGACTCCACAGTTGCAGCTTCAACAGGCAACTACTTCTCCAAAGCATGCAAAATGGGAAAAGCACACTCCTATCTAAACCCACTGCAATTACCAGCCTAATACATTAGAATGTTTCATCTTCAAAACATGGTGCTTAAACCCAGGATGGCTTCCTAGGAGACTGTTTCAGAACCATGCAGCGAAAGCTTGACTGTGTCTTATTAAAGGTGGGTCTGGCTTACCTGGGGAACACAGGGCAAAATTTCTGTTTTGGGGAGGAATGTGTTGTTACTGTCATTTTTGTATCCACACAGCTCTGTACAATAAGCCATTTATCTAATGTCTATCAGCCTTGCTGCGTTGGGGCAAATTCTTGCTCCTGCGCGTGAATCCCAAACACCGGCAACAACCAGGAACACAGATATGAAGGCTAATTTGAAGTAGCCACTAAAGCCAGTGTCAAGATCCAATTACGTGTGGAAGAATTACAAGAGTCAAGACTTTTCTTCTTGAACCTGGTACTCAACAGGCAGGATTATTCCATGCAAAACACTGGAGCTCAGAAAACTTAAGAAAACATTTTGAACTTTATCTGCAGATTTGTGTACGGGGATTCTCAGATGCCTGATTGTAGGTGCTAGCCTATTTCTGGAATGAAGACAGACATCTTTGAGTGTGTGTGTATGTGTCTGTGCACGTGCAATACAAGGTATAGACTTTTGAGACTTAATGCTCATCTAACGTCATACTTCATAACTTATCATAGGAAACAGGGAGCATGTTGTTCAACTATAAATTCACTGTAGGAAAGGTGGGGAAAATCTGTAGGTAGCATGGACACTTGGAATTTTGCTCCTGTGCCTTATAAGGAATATATCATAATTTGGAAATGTCTGTTGGACTGTGCTTCCCCTGTGTTTCTGTGGTGCCTGGTAAAGAATGGACACCCAATTCTGTGACAAATGAATATGAATGAGCAATCATGTCACAGTTACCAGCAAGCAATAAGCACAAGGCCTTACTTTTCCAAAACCTCATTGCCCTTGTAACCTGTGACCCAGGTTTTTATCCTCCTGCAATCACAACCTATCTTCAGGGCTGAATAGGGCCAGTGTATCTTCGCTCCTCACAAAGACAGCTCTGCTGGAACCACCCTAACTGGCCTCTGGGACACCACATCTGGCTACCCTCCAACCCATTCTTCACTTGGCAGCCAGAGTTATTCCTCTGTGTGAAGCCAGCCATGCTCCCTGGTGCTCCAGCTTTCTCAATGGTACCACACTATGCTTTGCTTCTGTGCCTCAGTCTACCTACAATACTTCCCTTTCATCTGATTGGCAGTAATCTTTCAAAAATGAACTCAAACTTTATTTCTTCCAGAGTCTTGCACTTTCCTTGTCCCCTCAGAAAAAATGACCCCTCCAGCTTTTGTCTCCAAAGGAATAATGACAAACCCAGCATCATATTTATGCTGCTGTGGGTTACAAGAAGGCAGAGCCTCTATCTTATGGACCAGCCATTTTATATTAGCATAGCATCTGGCATGCAGGAAGTATTCAGTAATCACACTTAAGATGGATAAATGGATTTTGGAGAGTAAAAGTTAAACGATTTTAATCTAATCATTTTTCTGGTATCTTATACCACTGGTGGAATACTGTCTACACTCATTCATATAGACAAATGCTAATCTACCAGAAAATCATTAATAAAAGCCAATATTGCTGTTGTTAAATGTACATCTGCTGACCAAGAACTTGTACAGGATATTATTTACTTGTAATTGGGCTTGCAGTATCCCAAAAAGAATAACCCCAAATCAAAAAAAATATATCTTAAAGGACCTCCAACAGAAAATACTTCTGAGACAGCAAATAAGTCCCAATTCTTGCATCCATGCTGAGTTTTGGAAGGCAGCAGCACTGAGTTCAGAAGCGTCCAATGGCCCTCAAGGTTTATAGAAAGGAACAAGGCACTAGTGTACAATACCAAACATGTGAAAGCAGCAGGAAGGAGCAGCAGAGTCCCACAGAGTTACCCCCAATTCAGTCCCTCACCCTCCACTGTACACAGAAGGAGACAGATTCCTCCTGAGTGGGGCCACATGATTAGTTAGTGGCACAGTTAGGCCTCCCAATACATTCACTCATTCATTGAACATTTACTGAGGAATTACTAGGTCTAGCGTGGTGCTACCTGCTAAGATAAAAGCATTCATGGTCTCCAGCTAGTGAAAATTTAGAGCTATTTAATGTTCCTCTTAGAAATTTGTGCTGTATTTCTAATTCCAACCTGTCCTCTGCTATTAAACTCTCCCATTGTCTTATATTTAGTGTAATTGCTTAAATATAAAAATTTTTTAAAAATCTCACCCCAAACAATTCAACAATTCCTAACCTTTTAAAACTCACACTTAACAAATAGCTCCCTGGGTAACACTTGAAATATTTCCCGAATAGCTACACCATTGCAAAATTTCAATTCAAAGAAATTTATCACAATGTTAGGAAAAATACTGTGTGTACAGATCTTATAGTACAAATTTTCCAGAGGTTGAACAATCATAACTTATCTTCAGGAACTCAAATCAGTGCTTAATAGTTCCTACAGTATGGAAATTCTATTTTTAATCCTAATTCAAACCTTACCACCAGGAGTTCAACTAAATCCACTCTTCATGAAAGACAACAGAGAGGAATCAGTCACCACCTTGCATTGAATATCCTGGTACATGATTTTGGACTGCAATTTTTCTGTTTAACCTTGCTTTTCTCTTTAAAAATGAGATAAATTAATTAGCAAGAAAATTAACCAAGGAAAGAGATTGCTCTGAAATCCTAACTAATTCAGTATAAAAAAAATCTTTTTAAAGAAAGAAAATAACCCAAGATAGAAATATTTATATTTCTGTAATTTTCACTCAAGAGTTTCTATTTTGACTCTGGAGTAAACATATGATTTTTCAAATTCATGTTGCTTTACAAAATTCCAAGGCACCGAGTAACACTTATTTCCATAAAGTAAAAAGACACATTCTGGTCTTATTCTAAATAGGATGCCAGAAAACAAAACTAATACTGTGAACAAACAAATTTTAGCTAAAACTCATTGAAATAATCCAAATGGTTTCCATTCCAGGGAAAATAGTAAGTCAGCAGTTTGCATATGGCTGCCTGTTCTAAATACACAAAATAAGCAAAAACAGTACCAGAGGAAAGTGCAAATGCTGAACCCTTTCTATTTCTGCTTCCACGGGACTGCAATGCAATCAATAGCACTGAGCAGGCCTCGGTCATCCTTTCTGCACACTTCCAGGTGGCTTCCAACATCCTGCCCAGCAGTCCAGCGAACTCCCAGGACTAGGCACACGGAGCCAGCATTCAAACCACAACATGACAGACAAGAAAGCCTGTGGCCCAGGCTCCCCTGGTTAGAACAAGGAGTGGGAAATCCAGAAAAATAAATGTCTGCAATTGTCAAGCAATCAAAACTGTCACAAATAGCACTCAGATTTTAAACAAGACAACCATTGAGACAAAGCCACATGCTCCTTAAAAAACAAAAGGCTATGAAAAAGTTAATAGCACTCAAAACTCTTCACCTAATTCCAGCAATACCCCGGGGTGGGCAAAAGACTGTTGGGTAAAAACAGTCTATATAAGGAAACTTATTTAAGGGAAGTATTCAAAACCCTTAACCCAGAGCAAAAGACAGTCCAAAGGACAGATTCACAAGCCTGTCTGAGGTTATTACAGGGCATAGGAGGGGAGCATCCTAAGCAATGAATTATTTTAAAAAAAAGAGAAAACAAAGGAAAATGAAGAATTTATTTCCAAATCCCTATCCTCCTTCAGGATTTAAAAGGATAATAATTAGTCAAGAAAATATCAAAATGAGGAAGTGGTATTCTTTTACAATTTCTGTGAATCCCCACCAGCTGTAATTTAAGAAATCCAGTGACATCAGCATTTATATTTAAGCCACCAAGAATGACAGAACTACAACTTGCAGAATCATCTGAGAAGAGGAAAAGAAATTGGGGGGCAACTGGAAAATGCATTTGAGAACATGGAAAATAAATTCACTGTGCAGTGAGTCACTTCTACAGCTTCAAACACCAACACTGCCAAAACTAACAGACAAAAAAAGCGAAAAAGGAAGCACAAGCACTCCAAACTTAATCCAATGATCCAGTGGAACTTCTGAAAAAATGTTCACTGAAACAAGTGAACCAAACATTTCTGAAAACAAACAGAAAGCCATGTAGCCATTGACAAACAATGAAAATCAAAGATCCAATATCGTATAAAGATTGATACACTACCTAGAAAGATTCCTCCAAAAACCTGATATTGAAGAACCTGTAAGCAGAGTTACTTTGGTATCACTTGCATTACCTTCTTGAAGACAGGCACAGAGTCAATTCCATGGTCTCCTTTACACAGGTAGAGAAAACAGCTTGTGGGAAAACCACAGAAGTATTTTCAAGGTAACCCATTTGAGTTCAGAGACAGACCAGGAACAGGTCTGAATTCCCAGTATAAAGGCCAACCATTAGCTTTTACTCAAGTCAGAATCAAAGGGAGAAGAAAGCCACGCCAAGCTTGACCGACTAGACAGCCTACAGAAGAGAGCTAAAAACACTCACCAGGGCCACCTTGGCCCTTTGGCTGAACATTGAGTCCACTCAAATGTCTCAGAAAGGAGATGATGACGGAGATGCGATTGCGGCCGCTCGGCCACACGCTTCCATGTATCTTCTCTCAACACAAGGAAGGCTAAATTAGAGATAGAGTGATAATTAATGGGATCCCTGGCAGCAGGAGCCAGCTTCTTTAGCAAACCAGTAATTGCTGCCTACTTAAAATGACAGGGAGTTCAGCCAGGAAGGAGGGAGGTGCTAATGATGGTAATCATAAAGGTAAAACAGACTTCACATCAACAGGTTACTTGGCTCTCATCCAAAACTACCTCCTTATCTATAGATTCACTTCATAATGATAGAAAAAAAATTCAACAATTTTACATATGAGAACTTGAGATCAATAAGCCTCGCGAGAGAAGGACACAAGCAAATCTTGATGATGAAAGATGTTCCTGCATAAATCCTCTAACCATCAAGTTGTCATAGATTACTAAACAGACCATGAAAATAGTGACCCATGTGTAGAAGATATCAAACTGGAAAAGAAAATGATTCCCCATACATGATACTTGATTTGAACTTCCTTCCTTTGAAAATATCCAGACGGCTGAAAACCTGTTAACAGCAGCCATAGACACTGTTCATACCCCTTCTTCTGATACGAAAGCAATTTCCTTGTCTGTAATCACTCCAGAAGAGAAAAAGTATTGAAGAGAAACAGCTTGTAAGTTGGTTGCCAAAATAACTGAAGATGGCTGGCAAGGTGAAGAGGAGAGCAGCACATCTGTGTGTCTCCAGTTTAAGCCTCCAACCCCAGGAAAGAAGGTGGCATGTCTACCTATTCAACTGATCACCAAATGCTCCTCTACATAGTGTTCTCAGAAGGCCAGTCCCCAGGATCCTCCCTCTTCTCCCAACCAAGCAAGAAGCCAACCATTGTACCTCTGCCATCTTTAGATGCCCACAGACCAGAGCAGTGAGGAGTCAATCTTTTGCCATGAAGAGATGTCTGGAGAGACAAACCAGGGCGGCAGGCACATCGCTTCACAATGACTAATGCTGACCAAAACTTCATAAAATCCACTCCATCTCCACAGGCAAAAACCTACTTCATCTGCTCAGGAAAGCCCTTCCTCTCTAATAGCCTTGCAAAGGATTTCCTGGTGGCCCCCCAAGAAGAGTTCATTACAAAGCTTTCACTCAGGCTAAGACACAGCCCAGGAATCCTTATAAATAACCTCTCACAGAAATTTTAACATATCTGATGATCGCTAAAGATACATGGGAGATAACAAATTGGGAGAATTGGAAACTCACCTTTCTTGGTATGTATGAGAATTAAATCATTTTTAAAAAATGGTTGGTCTTTCTCCTCTCCCACTAATTAAGAGTAAGAATGCTTTTACATTCATTCTGTGGCTCTCCAACTCATCAGCGAGGGGACTCTCTACATATCTGGCTCATCATTAAAGTTGTCAACTAGGATCTTTATAACCTCTTCCTCTCTGTTAGATCATTATATCCTTTTATTGAAAATATTTAACTCAATACTTTGCCATGACTAATGCTCTTAACACCCACAAGTCAAGGCAGAAGTTATGCTCATTACACAACATTAAGATGTTTCAAGACCTCTGGCATGTCAAAGATAAACAGTCCAGAATGGAACAGACTGGCTACAACTTTATGAAGATACACATGAAAAGCAATTAACAAGTCAAGTTAGGAAGGGTGGAAAAAGTAGACAAAGAGATGAGTGAAAAACATCAAGATGTTAGAAGTGACCTGTTCAGTGGTGAACACCAGGATGGTGAGTGTAGACAAGACAAGACTGCTCGGTGTCATCAGGGAGCAACATGTGAAGATTGTTATAAAGAATGAGGAAAATCTATAACTTACATACCACACCCTTGTTAATGACTGAGTATCCACCATCCCATCTTTCCCTACCTCTCTTGGAGCCTTCACAGCATATCTCCTTTCCTTACAGCTTTGAAAACAAAGGACTATGCAGCCAGGCATGCTGTGAGCACCTTTAATAGACCCAACTATTTGTTTTGGATTCAAATGTTTAACCACACCCTGAGTCTTTTGTCTCTACTTCATCAGACACCTAGTCCTCCTTTTATGCCAAAACCAACATGAGTTGTCACCAACATCACTTCCTATCCCACCTCTCCCTTGGAACCCCAAGATACATGGTAACCACTGCAGCATGGCAGATAGGAGGATGAGTTTGAAGTCAATCTTTGGTTTGAATCTTGGTTCCACCCTTATGAGAGTGACTTTAACGAAGTTACAGGACAGCCAAGCCTTATCTTTAAAACAGGATCCTACCTACCTCATACTAGAAATACATTCTCTGAAGCATTTCAAATGTTTAACAGCATATACAACATATAGCAGGTATTTTAATTTGTTTATAATTCACATAGATCAAAATGATTCATTTCTGGATGAGGGTGTTTGGCAGTTAAGATGCCACTAGGAAAGCCTGCATCCTATATTGGACTGCTTGGGTTTGAGTCTTGGTCTGCTTCTAATTCATGTTTCATCCTAATACAAACTCAGGGAAGCAGTGGTGGTTCAAGTACTTGGGTCCCCAGCACCCATATGGGAGATCTGGAATGATTTCCCAGCTCCTGGATTTGGCCTGGCCCCAATCCCAGTTGTTGCGGGCATTTGGAGAGTTGATCAACAGACAGGAGCTCTATTTCAGTCTTTGTGTGTATCTATGTATCTGCTTTTCAAATATACAAAAATAAAAATAAATTATTCATTTGTACTATTTCAGCTTCATGATTTTTCTAATCCTAGAAAAAAAATTTTAATTACATACGCACCTTCCTTACCCCGAGACTAAGACAGCCAAAAACGCAGATACACACACATACATACACACATGAAACAAGCCATTTTTTTAATAACACACAAGGATACTATTCAAAAATCCCAAAAATAGGCTAAAGCACTAATACAAGGTACAGTGTGTAAGGAGGGCATTAAAAATGCTATGCATTGCTGTCATTACTACTGCTCACTGCAATTAAATGGTAGGATCTACCCTGTTTTGCAACTTGAAACTACTGGACCTCCAGAAAAGGATTCTTTTCTCTCTCCTTCTAAGAGAATTCCAGGCCGGCACCGTGGCTCAATAGGCTAATCTTCCGCCTTGCAGCGCTAGCACACCAGGTTCTAGTCCCAGTCGGGGCGCCGAATTCTGTCCCGGTTGCCCCTCTTCCAGGCCAGCCCTCTACTATGGCCCAGGAGTGCAGTGGAAGATGGCCCAAGTGCTTGGGCCCTGCACCTGCATGGGAGACCAGGGGAAGCACCTGGCTCCTGGTGTCGGATCAGCGCGGTGCGCCGGCCGCGGCGGCCATTGGAGGGTGAACCAACAGCAAAAGGAAGACCTTTCTCTCTCTCTCTCTCTCTCTCTCTCACTGGCCACTCTGCTTGTCAAAAATAAAAAAAAAAGATTAAAAAAAAGAGAATTCCAAGTACTCCCAACAAAAACACAGTTAATGTTTATCATAACAACTATGCTGATAACTACAATATGCTAATTTCCAAAAACACAGAAAAGTCACAACCATCACCTTTATCCTCTAGGCCCAGAGTAAGCTGGGTCTGGAGACTCCAAAAACTGCTTACACCATAGCAGAATTTCCAAGCTTTTCTGTAGCTTCTTCAGGCACAGCCCATAATCTCTCTGAGATCTTTAACCAGGTCCCCTCCCTCACATCTCTATCTTCCTGAAGAACAAGAGAAGTGGGATTTTTTTTAAAAATCTGATCAGATGTGCAATTTGGGACATGCTCAAGCTGACTTGCCCCAAACGGTAGTTAGAAACATACCAGGGGATTCCAATTCAATACCATCAAGATGGCATGTATCAATGCCATCTCACTAGTCCAAGGGATCAATTTCTGTTCACAATTGATCATAATGATAGGACTAAGAGCCAAAGGGATCACATAAACAAGACTAGTGTCTGCTAATGCTAACTGATAGAATAAAAAAGGGAGAGAACGATCCAACATGGGAAGCAAGATACACAGCAGACTCATAGAATGGCAGATGTCCTAAACAGCACTCTGGCTTCAGAATCAGCCCTTAAGGCATGCGGATCTGGCTGAAAAGCCCATGAGAGTATTTCAGGCATGGAAAGCCAAGACACTCTGGCAAAAAAAAAAAAAAAAAAAAAAAAACAACCTAAATGAAAGATCTCCGCGAGTGAGATCCCAGTGGAAATAACAGGTCATCAAAGAAGGAGGTACCTTTCTCTGAAGGGAGGCGAGAACTTCCACTCTGACTACGACCTTGTCTAAATATGATCAGAGTCGGTGAACTCAAAAGGCTTCCATAGCCTTGGAAACTCCTGACAAGAGCCTAGGGTGATTACTGATGCCATAAACAAGAGTGTCAAATTGTTAAGTCAACAACAGGAGTCACTGTGCACTTACTCCTCATGTAGGATCTCTGTCCTTAATGTGCTGTACAGTGTGATTTAATGCTATAACTAGTACTCAAACAGTATTGTTCACTTTGTGTTTCTATGCAAGTGCAAACTGTTGAAACCTTTACTTAATGTATGCTAAACTGATCTTCTGTATATAAAGAGAATTGAAAATGATTCTTGATGTGAATGGAAGGGGAGAGGGACCGGGAAAGGGGAGGGTTGTGGGTGGGAGGGAAGTTATGGAGGGGGGAAGCCATTGTAATCCATAAGCTGTACTTTGGAAATTTATATTCATTAAATAAAAGTTAAAAAAATCTGATCAGATAAGCCACAATTTTAAAGATTTAGAAATGATGGGCCATTTTTATTGGTAAACAACTGTCTTAAAAAAAATAAAAAGGTAGATGGGGTTCCTGGAAAAGTTTTATTAATGTGGTTTCATGTGCAAGCTACAACCTCCAGGCAGATGGTGTTTTTACAAAATTTCCCAAGGGAAGAGGCTTTTTAGACCAAAGAAAGAACTGCTAGACAAAGACAGAAGGAAAAAAAAATTAATACAATCAGCCCTCATGAGTCATGGAGTCCCCATTTTCACACACGTAACCCTCAAATCTGTATCTGCAGTGTTTTCACAGTCAAGTGCAGACATGGGACATGCACAGAAAAGTGAGATTTGAGTGGCTCAATGTGCACGTTCCCCTCTGAGATCAAAGGAGGGGATGTTCTGCTTTCCTGTTTCAGCTCTCATGTCACACTGCAAATAAATGTCCTTTTCACGGTCTGCTGAGTACGTTTAATGCTTTTCCTGTGCTTTTCTTGGTGAAACCACTGAAAGAGCCAAGCGCAGTGCTGAAAGGAGATCTCATGGTCCCACATCTGAGAAGGCTTTGCCTTATGCTGTGCCTTATGGACAAAATACAGATGTTAGACAAGCTTCCTTCAGGCCCGAGTTAGCGCCCTGAGGTTAATGTTAATGAATCAATAATGCATAATAATGTGTCTTTCAAAAGAAACCCACGTGAAACACGGTTATATATTGAAGGACAAAAAGGTTGTGTTCTGAGGTCCTGTGGAACTTACCCCCATATTTCCGTAGTGGCAATGGTCCAGTATTCATTAATTCAATGTCTGTGGTGAATTTATAGACTATAAGGGCCAGAAATAATTAGAATTGACTAGATTTTATTCTATCTCTTAGCATAAATAGAAGTAACAATAATCATTACCCCTATTAAGTTGGTGTATTGAAGCTTTACATTTGCTGGGCATTTTTTCAAAAATTATTTATTTTTATTTATTTGAAAAGCAGAGAGAAACCAGAGACACAGATCTTTCAAATGCTGTTTCACTCTCCAAATGCCTGAAAACAGCAGGGGCTGGGCCATCACCTGCTACCTCCCAGGGTGTATATTAGCAGGAAGATGGAATTAGAAACAGCTGGAACTCAACCCAGGGCTCTCTGACATGGCATCCAAGTGTTCCAAGCACTCTCTTAACTGCTGTGCCAAACACTTAAGCCAAAGGCCAGGCATTCTATACATTATCTTCTAGAATCCTTATGGCTATCTCAAGAAAGAAATACCCGTATTAGTCCATTAGATAGCTGAGGAAACTAAAGATCAAAACACCTTAAAGAAAAAGTTGAGATAATTTCTTATACATTCTCCTGAAAGAGGATAATACAGTTCTCAAAATTTACTGATTTCTTCTAACACACCAGAAACACTCCATCATTCTTGGTCATTCTTTATTCAACAAATATTTATTGGACAGTCAGTAACTTCATCCTCAGGACACCCAGTGAACTAACAGATTCCTTGTTCTTTTGGAGATTGACAGACAATAAAGTAAGTATTGCCAATTGACCTATTTATAAACAAAAGGTGAATTCTTAAGATACACATTATTCTTTAAAGATGTTTCAAGGGTGGACATTTAGCCTAGCAATTCACACACCTGTTAAGATGCCTACATCCATATCAGAGTACTTGGGTCAATGTTCAGCTCTAACTCCTGACTCCAATTTCCTGCCAATGCAGACCTTGGGAGACACCAGGGATGGCACAAGGAATTGGGTCCCTGTCATCTATGTGGGAGACCTGGATTATACTCCCAGTTCCATGGCTTTGGCCAGGTCCAATCCCGGCTACTAGGGGAATAAAACAGCAACAAGGAGCTCTCTCTCTCTCTCCACACACACACACACACACATTATATATATAATGTATATAATATATATTATATAGCTTATAATTATATATTTATGTATGTAATATAGTTTATATGTAATATATATTTATGTAACATACATTATAATGTATATAATATGTAATGTGTATTATATATATTATATATAATGTGTGTGTTTTGTGTGTGGTTGTATCTCAAATAATCAACTCCATTAAAAAACAAGAATTTCAAGAAAAAAAAAAAAACAAGAATTTCAAATGAAGTGGCAGTTAAAGGCTATCTTCTGTAAATACCAGTTACAATGCAGCTGGCCCTCCATATCTGCAGTTCCCACACCCTGAGATTCACACCATCCAAGAATCAAAAATATTCAGCGGGGAAAAAACAATACATGTGTCCTGAACATACACAGACTTTTTTCATTATTCCCTAAATAATACAGTATAAAAATAATTTACATAGCATCTATATTGTATTAGGTACTATAAGTAATGTAGAAATGACTTAGCATATCCAGGAAGTCGTGTGTAGGTTTTATGCTAATGTCCTGCACCATTTAACATGAGGAATTTGAGCACCCACAGATTTGGGTATGGAAGGGTATTCTGGAGCCAGTCACCCACAAACACCAAGACATGACTGTATACTTCCTTCCCAGGGTAACATATGTGCCCACCGAGCAGGTTCTTCTCTCCCTGCCCGATCTCCTCAGCCTCAATGATCTGACCCAGGCTCCACACCATCACTCAGCAGCCGCCCATTTGCCAGGGGTGACATCGACCCTTTTTGGTTCACCACTATCTCTTGACTCCACAGTAGCCTCAATAAATATTTATTAAACCCCATTTTACCTCCCAGGCCAAGGGAACAAAATTGCTCAAGGATACTGCAAATAATTCCCAAACCATGACTCAGAAAATAAGAGCAAGAGTCGAATCTCGTAACATCCACCCAGCTAGATGTCCAAGAAATAAATCTATTCAGAGAACTTCTAAAACTGCCTTTTCCATCTCCAGGGGCTGGCTCCTCCCCACTCTTGAGTCCCAGCTCTCAACTCTAGCCTGCACAGTACATTCGTCCTGTCCTCGCACCCAAGTACAGAGCTCAGAAGTCCAGCAGACCATCCATTCGACCCGTGCTTCTCAGTCTCCACCCTGTCCTGTGCTCCTGACTTCTTCCGAACACATGAGCCTTCCCACTAACGCTCTTAGCACTATGCCTCATTTGCTTCACCGTGTTTCTGTGTTGTTTGTCAATCACGTGGGAAGAAGAGAACTTTTATTTCCCTGTTCCCCTATAAAACTTAGAATAGGAACAGTTTCAGACTCAAGTCTGAATTAGTCACAATACCAGAGAAAGACTTAAAATACTCTGAGAAACATCGCTCTGAGAATTCCATATATGTTTGTGTGCTGTTATGGATAGATTCATACATCCTTCTAATTGGTAGTCAAATTCATTCCTATTCCTATGCACACAATAGCTGACAGAGAGGGGAAGTAGGCCAGAAGGCTCCCGGGCTACATCTGTGGCTTTGAAAGTTTTTTGCATAGACCCCAAGCCTTTGAGAAGTGCCCACAGGCTTGAGGTTTTTTCAGATATAAGAATCAATCTCTTACTTCTGAGGGGTCTTCACAAAGTTTGTAGAAAATACATATTATGGAAAATCTATGAAAGGATTTCAAATTTTTTGGCACCAACACAGACATCTTTTTTTTTTTTTTTTGGCTTATTAGCTTTCACACTTTTTTTAAAGATTTATTTCTTTATTTGAAAGGCAGAATTACAGAGAGAGCATAGAGAGAGAAGGAGAGACAGAGAAAGAGAGAGAGATCTTCCATCCGCTGGTTCACTCCCCAAATGGCTGTAACAACCAGGCTGGGCCAGACTGAAGAAGTCAGGAGCCAGGAGCATCTTCTGGGTCTCCCAAGTGGGCAGAGGGGCCAAAGCACTTGGGCCATCTTCCACTGCATTCCCAGGCATTTTAGCAGGGAGCTCAATCAGATGTGGAGCAGCCAGGACTCAAACCATCTCCCATATGGGATACTTGTGCTACAGGCTGTGGTTTAACCTGCTGCGCCATTGCACAGTCTCCTTAACTTACCTTTTAACTCCATTTTTCCAAGAACTTCTTGGAATGCCCTCATATTCACTTAACAGGGACAAAGCAAAAGGGGAATAGACAACACCTGCATATAGAAATGTTCCTATTATTAACCACTTCTTCAAGTCTTTTGCAAACCCTAAGTTCTGATAGTAATGACATCAATGGTTAACACAAAACTGCAGTCCTAGGGGTAGACAGTTTGGCCAAATAATTAAGAGGTGCACCTCTCATATCAGCGTACCTGGGTTTGATGCCCAGCTCCAGATCCTGATCCTAGCCTACTGCTGATGCAGACCCTTGGAGGCAGCAGTGACAGCTCAAGTAGTTGAGTCCCCACCACCCATGTGACACCTGGGTGGCATTTCTAGCTCTAGGCTTTGGCCTCATTCATGGGCTGTTAAGGGTGATTTGGGGAATGAGCCAGCAGATAGGAGATATCTCTGGGCCTCCATCTCTCTGTCTCTCTGTCAAATAAATTAATTAAAAAAAAAAAAACTGAAGCAGTAGGGAGAGAGCAGAAATGACTACAGTGTAGCAATGGCAGGAGTAGCAGCAGCAAACATCTATGGTGTCCTTATTACAGGTAGTATCTCATGGTCTCACTGAATCTTCACAGCAATCCAATTAAGCATACACCCTACTGTCCATGTAATAAGACAAAACTGTAACTCAAGAAGGCATCCACATCTATGTGCAATGGGACTTTTTTCCCAGAGAAAGATGGTTAATATCTGGGCTAATTCCCCTTTCTGCTCTCTGACAATCAGTTTAGCCATACATTTTAAGATAGAAACCTCATGATGATCAAGGAAACCATATTGGTGTGCACAGAAGAAAAAGATTCCGCTTAAAACTTGCATTTGGTGCAGTGCTTAAGACACCTCTTGCGACACCCATAACCCATATCTCATATCAAAGTGCCTGAGGCTGAGTGCCGGCTCCACTCCCCCAATTCCAGCTTCTGTAATTGTTGGCTGAATTACTTGAGTCCCTGCCACCTATGTAGAGACTCAGACTTAGTTCTAGGCTCCTGGCTTGGACCAGATGAGCTCTCACTATTGCAGGCATGTGGGAATTGAACCAGCAGATGGGCCATATCCATCTGTCTTGACTTTCTATGTCTTTCTCTATCTCTTTGCCTTCCAAATAAATGAAAGACATAGTTTTAGGAAAAAAAAACTATATTCTAAACTCTAAAATAGTTATACAATGCTATTACCAAGGGGGGAAAACCCTAGGGGAGTGAAAGATATAAAAATTTTGGAGGTTCAAGAATACTGTGCAATAGCTTATACTAAACAAAGATGACTTCATAAACAAACTGTCATCTTCAACTTGAAAAGGTAGAGCAGAAGTCACTCCACGCAGGCCAGGCTGAAACCTGACAGTTAGGAATTACAGATAGCCACGTGGAGATAGCCAGGACCCTGAGTTGCCAAACCACCAGGGTATCGTGCCACTTCAATGAGTGCATCTTATTATCTATTCCTCCACTGAGCTGCAGTCTGTAATTATGATGAAAGGAAACATGCTGGTAAAGACAAAGACTATGCAGGCAACAAAAGTGACGCCTTGTCTGTGAATGGCTGGCACGTGCCATTCTTAAACACCTCCTTCTCAGGCATCCCACCATTTGCCACTATTTGGCCTGCACCAAATCTCAAAGACCCTGACTCTGATTACCCACACTGGGGCTTACTCGGGCCTCCCTTTCTAGTCTGTGGATCCTCTTCTTTCCCGGATAGCCCTTAAGTCATCTTCTCTTTCTTAAGGTGTCCAAAATGAAAAATTCATTTCAAGTTAAAAATCTTGTTGATGCTGTAGATGGGGAGGGAACTAAGACTCGCCGAGACACTCTACCCACATAATTCTTTTCATCCACGCAATCACCCTATAACTGAGATCATATTATTATCCATTACTCCCTTGTAGCTTCTGTTGAAGCAGACACCAAAAGAATAATGTGCCCAAAGATGCACAACTCCATGGCCAAGATGGACTTTAAGTCCAAATCTATTTTACTACAAAATTTAAACTGCTTAGATTAGTTAAAAGCCCACAACCAGTTTATAATAAGAACAGATCAGGGATTTCTATCTGGAGAAGCTGAGCAAACAGCAAAAGGAGGAAAAAAAAAAAAAAAAACAGGAAAACTGAAATCCTTGAATCTAAGTGGATGAAATACAGAAGTGGGTAGAATTTCCTATAAATAGAGTTCCAGAGTTTTCTGTCGGTCTGACAAAACCTGGGCCTTCCCTTCCGTCTTGAAGTGAACAGCTTGGTGAGGTTCAGAACAGAGTGACTCTGTTGGGTCAAGACACCCTTGCGCATGACGAAAGATGCTGGCTGGTCGTGGTCATTCCACCCCTGTTTTGGAAGCTCCCACACTCTGCAAACTGTCTGGAACTCATTAAGGGGGGAAAACAGGCTGACAGTCGTATTTCAAATTTTATTCAGCAGAAGTTGCATGAACAACAATTTGGTCATGTGGCCATGTCCAAAACCACCATCACCCTATTTCTCAACCAAGACTTTCAGTCAAGTGACTGCAGTATGCTTCAAGTTTCACACATTACCAGTGAGTCTGGATTCAACTCCAATGCGTTCTGAGATTTGAGCCAGGGCTCTTTAGATAGTACAGCTAGGATACCTCCAAGTCACTTAGACTCCATCACATTTACACAACCACAATCTTAACCTGTGTAGGTCTAGTTATCCCTCTCCTTACACTTTTCCATTATTTAACCAACAAATTCCTTTTCTCATTAAGTATGGCTAAATTGGGGTTTGTGTCACCTGTCAGGACACAGAATAAGCTTACACATTGCTTGTAACCCATCTCTACATGATGCTTTCTAATCCAACTTTATTAAGCAAAATCACTAAGCCATCATCACCACCACCTTACTGCAATGGCTTTAAAAGCACAATCCCCCCAAACCACCAGTTTCAGCACCACTTAGAACCCGGACCTACTGAATTACAAACTATGGTGGTGCACCCAGTTTGTAATTCTGCGATTTAAGAAGCCCTCCAGAGGGTGCTGATGCACATTCAAGCTTGAGAACCACTGCCCTAATACATTTACCACAAATGCTTATGTCTCCATAATGAATTAGTCTTGTTTTGCTGTTTTGGAATTAGAAAGTCCCCAGATCAGAATACATTTCATAAAAATAATGTCAGGTGCAGCTTATTATCAGGCCAGACATAATCTCTGAAAATTAATAATTACTCACTGGTTTAAAAAAAATAGTCCCCTCTAGAAAATTGGTTATCTTGTCTTCAGATTCACACTGGTGATACAGGTGGCACCCAAGAAAATCCTAGGATTCATTTGGACTAGTCAACATGCACTCCCTGAAACCAACCCTTGCCATAAGGTCATGCAGCCAGACCTGTATCACATTCTCCACTCCTGGAACTATGAAACCGAGCCACATGAGCTAATAAGCAAGTGGGAGAGGTTGTTAGAAGAATTTGGAAAATAGATTATTGGTAAGCAAAATATTAAAAGTGTCCACTAGAAGAAATATGCAAGGAAAGGGAAAATGGCTGCCACTGAGAACTGATTACAAAGAGATCAGGAATATGCACCCAAAAGTGGGAAACGGGGTCACTAGTAAGGGAGTCCTGAGGCCAGCAGTGTGACATATAGTACCATTGACCCCAATACCAAACATCAATAACTAATCCTTGCCATTCAGCTCCCTGCTGTTAAATCACACATTTTACTGACTTTGACTCTATGACCAAGTGGGTAATGTCAAACTCTCTCATTCATTTCTCTATCAACAAAGACTTAAAGCTTCCATAAGTAATCAGTATCATCAGAACTGCATTCCAAGATCCCATCATTTAGCATTTACTCATCTAGCACTTACCTAGATAAAACTATTAGTGTTTATCTACCCAATGACCAATGGAAAAATTATCATGCTAAGATGATACAAGGTGTGGTTCCAAAAAGTCTACATGCTGACTGTCCAATATACCATGAGCTAGTAATCAACATCCTACAAGTTATTCTCCAAGCATACTTCCTTGAAGCAAATAGGCAAATTTTTATTTGGAATGCCATCAGAAATCATGCCAGCTACTTATCTTTTCAGCAACTGCTTCATATACACTACTGTAAACTCTTCCTTTAAAAACAAATAAATACAATTTTTCAAGAATGCACAGTTGTTGTCATCCTCTTCCTTTAAAAGTAAATGACCCTAACTGGCCAATGCTATTTTAATGGTTCTTCATCACCAGTCACAACATTATAAACTTGCTACAAAGGGTTCTACTGGCCAACGTGCCAACATCTTTCATTTAGATGCTGCAGCTATATACAAGTTTAGTAATACAATACACCAAAGCTGACACTACAATAATGTCTTTTTGCTGAAAGTTTTCAAATATTAGTATTTATTTATTTACTTACTTACTTATTTATATATAAAACCCGGACCTTTTGATGGAGAGGGAATTGTCACAGTTTGACTGCTGCCACACCTGTGTGCTGTATATCTGTGCCTGGACTCAACTTTGTAGCACTATCACCACCACCGGGGTACAGACCCCAGCATGTGGAACAAAGTGGCCACATCTCACTGAGAGTCTCTGGTAGAACTGACCAGGACTGCTCTGGGTCCTGAGTTAAAGAAGAAAACCATCTGTAGGGCTTCAAAGTGTTTATCCTTTGATCAAATTACAAATATCCAGTCATAAAAACGAGGTGTACATTTTGAAAAACATGTGCCTTTGAATCAATTAGTATCCCAGAACATATTATGGTAAAAGTACCAAAGTAAATACAACAGTCTTATCAGACTGCCATTTCATCATTTCACATACAACTACAACCAGCTGCTAAATGAACCTTCTTTCCCTCTTCTCCACATCTCTTCCCATGAAGCCAAGTCAAGCTTCTCCAAAGGAGAACCTATTCCAGAAGCTACACATTATCCCAACAATGGGGACAGCCACTTTGTCATTGCTGCCTCACTCATACAGGGAAACGGATGACCCTGGGCCACTGATTCAGCAAGCTGGCCCCCTCTGGGGAAGGAGTGGGGGTGGAAAGGACAAAGATCACAGAGGCCTTCCCTAAATTGCTCAACAAGACACAATTTCCTTATAAAAGGACAGAATTCTACCAACCTTCTCTAGACCTTAAACTCCTGGCATTGGGATTTTAAATATCTGCTGTCACATTAGTTGAGAGTTTTTCTTAGGAAAGTCACCACCCCATGAACACTGGAAACAAACACAGCTACTGAAATTCAAATGCTTTGAAGATTTTTTTTTTAAGTGATTCTATTAAAAACACACCAATGCCTGTGGATGTGAAGGCTGGTGAATGGTTGGGGCGGTGCGTAGGAGGAAAGCTTCTTCTTTTTCATTTCTGCACCAACACTGACATTTTTGCATCCATGCATAGGAAGTGTGATCTAGAGGCCAAGACTCAGGACTGGGAGTCAGGAGGTCGAATCTTGTTTTTAGTTCATGGGGGCTATGTATGACTTTTGCAAAATCCATCTTAGGCATCAGTTTTTCATCCTTGGTCACTCAGACCTCTCCTTTACACCAAAAAGTTGGACAGAAGCAATCTCATGACAGTCACAGTGAGAAGAGCAAGGAGACAGCATGGATGGAGCAAGATGATCCTAAAGGAAAGAGACTAATAAAAATAACAAGCTCCATCTCCACTTTTGGTCCAGGGCAGGTTTATAAAGACCAGCAGGAATCTCTGACTCACCCAGCATTGGGAAAACACTTAGGACCAAGTTATAAACACTTACAACAAAGATTTATGTCTGTATTCCTTTCTCCTCTGTGCATATATTACCTTACACCAGCCCTAGAGATCTTCCTGAAAACCTACTAAACATCAATCCTAATGTTGTAGACATTTACCTTTTATCTCCGCAGGAACCTCGCAAAGTAGCCATTACCCCTTTTCACAGAAGAGAAAACTGCAGCTCAGGGTGATTGGGAAACTTGTCCAAAGTCACAGAGCTAGTGAAGAGCATCACGATGTGTTCCTTCCTGTCAAACATCCAGGTCTTGCCTCAAAATCACTCCTGCTATACAGCCATTCCTGATCATCCAACCCAAAAAAGTCCCCTTCTTTCACAGTAACACTTTGCCAATAAACGTTCCGTTTTCCTAACAGTTGCCAAAAATCCTCTTGTTCATTTATTTGGCTCATTATTAACTGTGTTCCCTACCTCCCAGATCAGAGATGGGGAATTTTTTTCTGCCAAGGGCCATGTGGATATTTATAACATCATCCATGGGCCAAACAAAATTATCAACCTAAACATTAGTCTGCTGTGTATTTACTGAACTTTGAGTCTGGCCTGCAGTTGCCTTGGTAAGGTCAGACCAAATGATTTCATAGAACTTATATAGTCCACGGATAAGACATTCCCCACTCGTGCCCCAGATGGAAGCACCACGCTGGCAGGAATCCCACCTGCCTGGTTCCACATGTGAATCTGTGAGTAAACACAGAGCCCAACATCTTACAGATACTTAATAAATAATCCTTGTAAAGAAGGAGGGGAGGGCGAAAGGGAAGGATAAGTAGAAAAACAAATAAATCCAGGCCCTTCTGACTCCAAAATTATACCTCCTCTGTTTAAAGTAATTGAGGGAAGCTTTTGAAGCATTTTGGGGAGGACACTAAGGATCCTCAATGATGTTAAGGTGCCATTTATATCCCTGAGTGTCTTTTTTTCTCACCAGTACCCCCTACTCATCCAAAGTATCCCACCCCTGTCAGTCTAGCCTGATCCAACTTCTCAGATATGGTATGGATTGAAAAGCATAAGGCTGCTGAACTCATGCTGGACTTTAAACCTCAAAGTCATAAGTTCATGGTACTAGGAAGGAGGAAATTTAATCTAATTATGGCAGTTAGGAAGTGGACCTAGTAGGATGTCCTTAGGTCATCGAGAGTGTGACCCTAGAAGGTGGAGCGACTTGATTATAAAGGCCCAAGTTGGGTCCAGCCATTCTTTCTCTGCTTCCTTGCTTGTCAGGTAACCCTTCCTTTGCACACTCTGCCGCTCTCCACCAGATGCCAAGACAAATGGTACCACCCATTCAATATCAGACCTCCAAAACTATAAGCTAACAAAACCTTCCCCCCTTCATAAAATTAGTTTTCTCCAGTATTACTGCAGTGATGAAAAGCTTATGAAAACAACTAGAAAACAGCCAATGAGCTACTGAGCTCAGAGCTTGCACTTGAGATGCACCATGAAAATCCGGCCATGGAAGATCTCCACATTCTAAACTGCAGGCCAGATGTCTCACGTGAATACCTCACCCTTCAGGGCATACATAACAGGCCACAGGAGAGAGAGAGAGATGAAGCAAAGAAATAAGGAAGTCTTGTTCAACAAACAACCTAGAGAGATGGATTTACCATGGGGGAGACAAATCTGGCCCTCCCCTCAAACTCTCAGCAACAGAAAGGGAGACACAGAAATTTCACTAGAAGCCTCAGACCTCCTTGTCGATCTCCTTCCCCTAATAAAGATGCTGACTTTATGCCTTGGGATCATTTGTGTCCTCAGCTACATAATCTTCAAAGGCTCCCAAAAATCTTCTTGTAAACTGCAAGCTTGTCCTTACAGTACAAAAAGCTTATTGCTGATTGCATTTACTATCTTTAAGCTGCCTTCTTAATCATTTTCTCCAAATAATGCATACTTTGGTGTAGTCAAACAGATTTTTATAATTCACTCTGATTAAACAAACCTAATGGAAAAGTACATTTTATACTTAACAACCACACACACACACACACACACACACACAACAAACGAAACTCTGGCTTGTTGTCCTTGAAAGATGACAAAAAAAAAAAAAAACAGCCCAAAGTTCTTTTCTCCTATTATTTATCCTAATACCGCCAGTTCTGAAACAAAGCAGTTGGAGGGAGAAATTTAGTAACTTTGATTTGTCCCAAGATACATTTTTTTACACTGAGGTCCTATTCCTGACAGTAAGCACATGTGACCTGTTCTAAAAAAAGGATATTTTCCACTTCTTGCACAACTGGAGCAGATATAAACATCAGCCTGTGCAAACTGCACTGCAGAACTCAAAGGGAATTAAACACACACACACACACACACACACAAATTCTATAAATAGCAGTAATCGGGAAAAGGAAGTCTCCAATAAGACACAAAACCAACACTTAAAATCCCACTTTAATCAAGTGTTCCGTCTAATCATGCCACAAAACGAATCTGCATAATAAGTTTTGAACATCTGCCAGGTTAAGGCACCACAATCTTGTCTATTTTGCTTCAGAGACATGATTCTACACATGGTTTTAATTATTGTTACAAGGGGAGAAAAACAAGTGCTATCAGGGAAAAATTGTACTAGAAAAGAAATTAATATGCATGCACAAATTTTGGAGGGCCTCAGTTTTAAAAATTCTACCCAACCTATGAAAAGGTTTCCTACTGATCCTGTTTTAAAAAAAATTGAGACTCTTAGAGGTGCTATGCCCTAGACACAACGGAGCGGTTAAGGGACAAAACCAGGAGCTCAGCAGTGAAGCACAGCTCCCTCTAAACCTGTCCAAGTGCTTCCAGTCTCTTCACTGCCCACAGATGCAGGATAACTGGGAGTCTGGCTAAAAGTTTAAGATGCAAATATGAGGTAGCCAGTTGACCTAGTGACTAGGACACTTGCATCCCACGTGCTGGTGCTTGGGTTCAGTTCTCATCTCTGGCTCCAGATTCTAGCTAACGCCAGACTCCAACTTCCTTCTATTCTAATGCAGGTCCTGGGAGGCAGCTCTGCCCATCACGTGGAAGACCTAGATTAAGCTCCTGGCTCCCAGGTTCAGCCTGGCCAGTATGGTCAATGCAGGCATTAGAGGAGCGTTCCAGTGGATAGACATGCTCACTTACTTGCTCTCTCGCTCTCTCTCAAATAAATCTTGCTAGAAAAACGTTAAGGCAAACAAAAATCCTAAATGACTTTGTTAGGATTACGCTTTCCAAAGCATCTAACATTTTATTTAATGCAGCAGAGAAACATGTTTCTTCAAACTCAAATACCTCTATTCCTCCACAAAACTGCCCCTCTGAGTCTACTTCCTCCATGACATCCCCAGTGCTGATGCCCACCTCCTCTACAGGATTCATGTGTTCTCCTTCCCTCACTCCACTGGGAGTTTTAGAGAGGACATAGTGTGATTCATCTTTGGGTTTAGCACAATCACACCCCTGCTTTTTACACAAAAGTAAAGAGTAACTGACAAGAGCATGGGGCTATAGCCAGATGGCCACTATTTAAAGATTTTATTTACTTATTTGAGAGGTAGAGTTACAGACAGTGAGAGGAAGAGACAACGAGAAAGGTCTTCCATCTTCTGTTTTACTCCCCAAGTGGCCACAACAGCCGTAGCTGAGTCTATCCAAAACCAGGAGCCAGGAGCTTCTTCCGGGTCTCCCACGCAGGTGCAGAGACCCAAGCACTTGAGCCACCGTCCACTGCTTTCCCAAGCCATAGCAGAGAGCTGGACTGGAAGTGTAGCATGCAGGACTTGAACCGGTGCCCATATGGGATACCAGCACCACAGGCAAAGGATTAATCCATTGTGCCACAACATCAGCCTAGCTGGCTACTCTTTAAACCCATCTGATCTAGTTAACATGACTGTTTCTTTCTCTGTAAAACTGGAATAAAAATGAATATGAGGCCGGTGCCGTGGCTGACTAGGCTAATCCTCCGCCTTGCGGCACCAGCACACCGGGTTCTAGTCCCAGTCAGAGCACCGGATTCTGTCCCTGTTGCCCCTCTTCCAGGCCAGCTCTCTGCTGTGGCCAGGGAGTACAGTGGAGGATGGCCCAAGTACTTGGGCCCTGCACCCCATGGGAGACCAGGAGAAGCACCTGGCTCCTGCCTTCGGATCGGTGTGGTGCACGGGCCGCAGCGGCCATTGGAGGGTGAACCAATGGCAAAGGAAGACCTTTCTCTCTCTCTCTCACTGTCCACTCTGCCTGTCAAAAAAAAAAAAAAAAAAAAAAAAAGAATATGACCAAGATTGAAGTAAAAACTGAGATAATACAAGTAAAATAATCAGATTAGTACCTGACACATAGTAAGCACCAGATGAAGATTAACTGTTTTTAAAATTATAATTAATGGTGTTGTTTTTTTTACCTATCATCACCTCATTCAGGTTTGATAAAGATTAAGTATGTTTTACATACACTGAAACACCTAGAACAGGGACTGGTACTGAGTGCCTACTCAAAAACATTAGCTCACATCATTGGTAGTAATTTGTATTTGCTGACTCAATAAATACACATCAAATGTGAATTTTTACATATGTGCTGATACCATCATTGTTATTTTCTTCAACAGCACAAAGGTATTGTTATGAATTGGGTCAAAAATACAAAATACAAAAAAATTACCTGAACACTTCCTTAGGAGAAATGCAAAAAAGAATTTACTAATATCGAGGGAACTTAATTGTACATTTGCCTAACAGAAAATAGTCACATTCAACCAAATGCAACCACTTTCAGAATGTCAGAGCTCAGTACCAAAAAAAAAAAAAAAAAGAAAAGAAAGAAAAGAAAAAAATCTGCTAGCACTTACTATGAGCCAGGCAACACACTAATCCTTTCCAATGTCATAGTTATCATTCTTAAGACCTCTAGGAAGAAGGCTTCCATTTGCTAGATGAGAAAACAGAAATGAGAAGTCGCCCAGCTAGTTAGGAACAGGCAGTGAGGCCAGAACACAGTTCCTAATCTCTATATTATCCAGATTGTACAGAACGCAAAAACAAAGAACATTTCAGGAAAAAAAAAAAAGGTAGACAGTTTTGTTTGTGCCAAGAATGGATTATCATTTTGGGTTTGTGGGGTTTTTTTTTTTGGACAGTGAAAGTGAGACAGTTAGACATTGAGAGACAGAGACAGGGAGAAACGTCTTCCTTCCATTGGTTCACTCCCCAAATGGCTGCTACAGCTGGCGCGCTGCGCCAATGCGAAGCCAGGAGCCAGGTGCTTCTCCTGGTCTCCCATGGGGTGCAGGGCCTAAGCACTTGGGCCATCCTCCACTGCCTTCACAGGCCACAGCAGAGAGCTAGACTGGAAGAGGAGCAACCGGGACAGAATCTGGTGCCCCAACTGGGACTAGAACCTGGGGTGCCGGCGCCACAGGCAGAGGATTGGCCAAGCGAGCCGTGGCGCCAGCTCCTGGATTATCATTTTGTAAAAGAAAGTATTTTTTTTTTAAATATGAAGATAGAGGAAAATTCCCAGCAAAAATCCACAAGATGGCAGTGGCCTTATACCCAAATATGTGTGTCTATGACACAACAGTTTTTGTCTTCCTCATTTCACCACAAACCAGTGAAACTTTATATACCTCTCTCTGAGTCAGCAGTTATGAACTGCTACTGTATTCTGTCCTGGCACAATAAACCCTACGCTCATTGGCATCCCCATCTCTGATTTGCAGAAAGTTTACCAACAGCTGTCTACAACGGTGCCAAAACTTTAAGAAGAAACTGGAACTCAATTAAGCCAATTCTGAAGTCTTGCCAGCAAAACAGTATTAGCAACTACCAAGCCACAGAGTTTCACACCGAGAAAACCAAACCAAAGCATCATAAGCCTCAATGACACTACCATGCTGTAAAATGTTGTTAGGTCCATAAGACCTATAGCCGGTGTGTTCCCTGACTCCTAGGAGCTCACTGGACAGTTCCACATTTGGTTCCCTGCTGGGACAATGCCAACATGTGAACGCTAGGTTTGCTCAAGAGAGTCAGCACTTTTCCTCTGCCACTCACAGTTCCAAACGCCTCCTAAAACAACGCAAAAATGTCTCAAAACCCTTGTTGGAGGGACCAAAGTGCAACCAATTCTTTCTGGAATTCATCCTTGGGCATGTGTCTTCCCTTGACACAGCTTCATGGGTCAGTGTGACCAAGAAGGGGTCAACATAATCTAAATCCCCCAAATGCCCAGTCCTAAAGGCAAAGAGGTCTTGGGCAGGAACGAAACAAGTCTTTCCTCAACAAACACTTGGACATCTGAGCTTGGCCCCAAGGAAGAGTATAAAAACATCTCTCTGCAGAGGGCCTGGTAGACATCTACTTTTCATAAGAACATGACACTTAAGGCAAAAACACAAACCAAATGCCTCCCTGAGTGGGACACATGGAGGCAGCAACACTCAGTTGAGGAAATACTGAGGGTGCCAGGCACTGTTCTAAGCCAGTGGTTCTGAAGTGTGGGTTGCTTCTGCCTGCCTCAGGAGACACTTTTCATTGCTGCAATGGTGGCACAGGCAAGAAGAGGCTGGGAAAGCTACTAACCATCCTGCGATGCCCAGCACTGCCCTCCACAGGAAAGGATTACCCAGTCCAAAGCGTCAACAGCTCGGACATTCAGAAGCTCAGCTCCAGGCTCTGGGAACACAACAGTGACCAGGGAACCCACAGAAATCCCTGCTCCCTTGGAGCTCGCAGTCTAGGGTAGGGAAGCAGACAATAAACCTAACACATGAGGAAGTTCTAGGGTAGGTTACAGAGTAAGTACTAGAGGAAGAATGCAGCTAGGCAAGGCAGACTGAGGTGGAGGAACAGATATTGTTCAGATTTGTCACAGAAGGCCACACAACGGTGTGATGGAAAGCACAGCAAAGGTCATTCAAAGACTTGAAGTGTGTGAGGGAGTAGATGCTGTGGCTCCTGAGCCAAGGATGGTCCAGGCAGAGGGAGGAGCAAGTGCAATACTCAAAAGGGCTGAAAGGGCCCAAAGTATTCTGGGAACTGTGAGGAGACCAACCTGGCTGCAGCAGAGGCTGGGGAGAGGGGGCAGCGAAAGGCAAGGCCAGATCTGACAGGCAGCCTGACTACATAAGCTGCCTTGTGCCTCCTAAAGGACCTCGAGTTTTCCTGAGAAACAAGAAGCCATGAGAGGGTTTAAAGCAGAGAATGACAAGATCCAACCTGAGTTTTAACACAGGGTTTCTCCACCTCGGTACCACTAACAGTTGGGAGCCAGATAATTCTTTGCTTGAAGGCTGTCCTGGGCACTGTAGAACAGTTAACAGCACCATGGACCTCTACCTACTACAAGCCAGTGATGATGCCCTTCCATTGTGACCACCAAAAATATCACCAGACATCACCCAACAACCCCTGGGAGGAGACACTGTGCCCTGGTTGAGGCCTTTTTACAGGGAGGTGGAACAGGATAGAGGGAGGGAGGGAGGAAAAAAGCTCCTATTTACTGGTTCACTCTCCATAGTCTCTTCTTTGGCCCGGGGCTGGGTCCAAAGAAGGGGTTTCCTAGTGGGTGGCAGGGAACCAACTACTTGAGCCATCACTGCTGCCCCCTAGGGTCTGCATTAATAGGAAGCTGGAGTCAGAAGCCAGAGGAGGATATTGAACTCAGGTATTCCGAGATGGGGCACAGGTTTCTTAAGCAGCATCTTAACCACTGGGTTAAACTCCTTTGCCGTTTTAAAACCATTCTCAACAGGAACATTGTGGGTGTAATACATATGGAAAACCCACTAATAGTGGGTAAAGAAACTAAAGGAAAGAGATTGCTATAATAACCCAGGCAAGAGCTGATAGGGACTTGGATCACACTATAGAAGAGGCACTGGTAGGAGGAGGACAGACCCTGGGCTTATTTTCAACTGCAAGAAATCATTGAAAATAACTGATAGACAAACCACTGACTGTCTTAACCTCTCAATTTCAACTTTTTCTAAGATTCATGGGAAGTGAGGTGCTCCAAGAGACTTAAGACGAAAAGCAAGGGGAAGGCTTTGAACAAGGTGCAGCCTTTTAAAGTTACACAACATACATCAGGGACAATACCTTGGAAAACAGTACAGGGAAATGGTGCCAACGTCATCTTAGATTGTATTTACCTGATTTATTTCAAAGAGCATGTGTCTGCTACATGTACAAGTTTGACAACAACTTTTTCAATTTAGCCTTCCTCCTCCATACTGGTTTTGTCCCACACCTGTCTCTGGAATCAACGTGTGAAGTCATTTCTGCCCTTGTACCCACATTTCCCCCTCGCAGCGGCTCGCTGGCGTGCTACCCAGGATGTTCACCCTTGCAAGTCATTTTTGCTGACTCTGAAAAAGAACAGGCCCAGCTCCTCCTGCACGAGTTTCCCTGTGCTCCTTCGGGTTTTTTCCAGATGGTATTTTCCTCACACTCTCAAACTCATTTAATGTTATGTATCAGCTACCATCAAACATGCTCCAAACAGTCCAGTTCATTCATTCCTTTCAGAACTACACACACACACACACACACACGATCCCTCATTCTAGCCATGTAAGCATTTGCTTATAGAAGCAAAAGCAAAGACTGCTCAGTAAAACACTAGTCCCTTCAGCCCCTCGCTGATAAAGCCACAATGAGCATAACCAACAATACCCTTTACACAGTATTACTCAGAACCCCCAGCCCCCCAGCACAGACAATCCACGCGCACACACAAAACAGCCATTATGAAGCAAGCCACCAACTCAAGGCTGATGTTATGCTTCTAACTGCACAAGAGCCTTCCTTGCGATCTGCCTTAAAAAGACTGCCTCCGTTGTCCTTCTCCACCCACTCTGACTTTGAGACCCTCTCCCCTCCTGGCAGCCAGGCCCAATTCACCCAGACCCTCACCCCAGCGGGGTGCAGCCGGGCCAAACACCTGCAGTTATTTATAGTTGTATCTTATCGCACCACGGAGAGGGTCACTCTCCCAGCCTCTGGTGACCGTCTCCCTCTTAGCAAACACTGGAAGTGGGACGCAGGAGGGAGCGGGGTGGCCCCAGGACGGAAAGAAAGGAAGACACCTAATCGGTTCCGACGGGCAGCGGTAAGGGAGGCTGCAAACGGGGCCGGTACCACCAAAGGCAAATGGGCACAGGAGGCAGCGGGCGCCAGACCACACAGTGTGTATCCCGAACGCCTTTCCGACTAAAAAGTTTTTCTAAGTCATCAGCGAATAAAACACGTGTCGCTGCCAAGCAGGTGGGACACTAGCAAACTTCACCTCCACGAAAGGCCCGCGTGCGAACCGCGCTACAGCTCCGGGAAGCCTAACCTGCACGAGGGGACACGCCCACGCGCTGCCCCCGGCCCCGCCCACGCTCGGGGCAGCGTCGGCGAAGGTGAGGGGCGGAGCCCAGCGAAAGCTCACCTGCGAGCAGCCCGGGGCTGGCTTTCCCTCAGGGGCCGGGCTCCCAGTCAGCGACTACTCAGTGCCTCCCTAGAACCTCGCGTCTTAAGCCACCCCAAGCGCTCGCCCTCTGAGCCCCTCAGCACGATGGGTGTATCTCCAGTAAAAGGGGTTCCCTGGAAACTCTTTCGCCCCCATCCCAAAGACCGCGTCCGGTGCCGGCACTCCTCCTCCCCCACCTGGCGCCCAGTCGTTCCCCAGCCCCCACCCTGTCTCAGCGGCTGGCATCCCCGCCGGGGGGTCCCGCTCCCGCACGCGCCGCCCTCGCGCCCTGCCGCGGCCCGAAGTGAGCTCGGGCACAGCCTCCCAGATGCACGCGGGCCGGCCGGGCGCGGCCCCCAGCTGCGGGGGGCAGTGCGCTGTCCGCCCAGGGGCAAGGGCACGGGGTCCTTGTCGCTGCGCTCGGGTGTCTGGCTGTCCTCGCCCCTCGGCAGGAAGCGCGGGACCCCCCTGCCGCCCGCCGCGCCTCCTGCCAGCTGTCACAACTCACCTGCTCTTCAGGGGTTGACTTTTGAGTTCGTAATAGGTTTTGGGCTCTTCGTGAAACTCCTCCCCGACTTCGAAATCCGGCACGATCCCTGATTCCGACTGCATGGCTCCCGTTCTCCGTCCCTCCACGGCTCGAAAGTGAGAACAGAGTCCGGGGGGCGGAAGGAAGGTAGCGGGGCCTGGGTCCCCCGTGCCGCGCGCCCCCGCGCTGCGCCGAGCTCAGCCCGCTGGCCCGCGCGCTGTCGCCCGCCCCGGCGTGGTGAGTTTACACTCGCACCCGGGCGGGAGGGGCGGAGGGCCCAGCGCCACCTGGGAAGTGTAGTTTGGTCTGGGCGGGCTACTCTCGGCTCGCCGCAGAGATGCTCGCGCGAGAACTACAACGCCCAGAAGGCTAGGCGGGGACAGCGGCAACGCGGTGGACACCGCTAGTGCAACTCCTGTTTGGATTCATTGTCAATGTCAGCAGCTCCTCTCCCTCCCTTCTCCCCCACTTGCTTCAAGGGTACAGACTTTTCTATTTAATATGAATAAGAAGGGATGCAATCCGCTCTCCTACCGCCCCCTCTCCTCCCAGCTCAGACAATTAAGTCGGCACGCCGGGTCCTTATCTTAAAAATAAAATAGTGACGGGTTTTGGCACCAGAAAGTTTGAGCGCTCAAGCCTGTCTTAAAATAAAAGAGCTTCCTATCAGCCCGCAAGCTTCCCTGCGCTGCTGCGACACCTCGACTTGTCCTCGGATCGGAACAGAGGGTCGGAACGTCCCTTGGCGGCAGTGAACGCACTGCTGGAGAAGTTGTTCTCGTGCGTTCCTTTTCTGGAACTAACTCAACCTGGGCTTCTTTCAGTGCTCTTCATCAGCTGAGTGACTCCCCTTTATCCAATTAGCCGCTTCTAATCTAAAGCAGCACTTGAAAGATTCGGTTACTTGAAAAAGGCACCACGTTTATACAAAACAGCGCCGTCGCTGTCTGCTTTTAATTTCCCAGTTGGCCGGGAGTTCAAAGGAGATAGTCTGAACATTTCGGAGTGAAGTTGTAGGGCACGTATGCTGTGCGGGTACCAGCCCTTCTGGAGCTTAGGCAACAGAATGAAAGGCTTTCGGCTGAGGCTCATTCGCAGTGTTCCTTCTCCTAACTGTGTGTGGTGACATTGCTGAGCCGGTGGAGGGAGGGGTGGCACCTAAACGTGTAGGATTCAGGGTCCGAATCCCTGAGCTTCTCTACGAAGTGCTGTGCAATCCCGGGCATGTCACTTGATTCCTAGAAGCCTCAATTTCTTCACCTGGAGAACAGATTGGCAAACCAGTTTTAGAAGATGTTGCAAGGTCATATACAAGAAAAGTCTTTTGTAATCTACGTATATATATATATGTATACAAAATATATGTTGCGCAATGGGTCTTTTTTCTTCATGAGATCCTGAAAATATTCTTCTCAGACTAGCATCTCCTCTAGGAATTTGTCTTTTCAGAGGAGATAAATTAAAGGATTGTCCTAGAAGAAAACTCTAGGGAGCCATCATTGGACACCCTGCAGGGGTTGCCTGTTTGCACATCTTGTCTGAAAATGAAACATCTTAATTTCATATTATAAAAGGTCTCCAGTAAAGTGGGTTGATTTTGAAGCTAGAAATCGCAGAGATTTGGAAAAATTGCAATAGGCATCCCAGGCTACGGCAGCAATCACCAAAACCTCTTAATACAAAAGAACTTCAAAAAGTTCATGGAAAACTAACTTTAAAAATAAGTTTATTTTGGTGCACAGAGGTTGAAATACATGCATAGGTTTATCATGATACACATTTCCATGAACATTTTGAATACCCTCAAATGCTTGGATTTTAGATGTTTTTAGCGTCAGCATAAACTTGATTCTATTTTTCACAAACTTTTTGAAGTACCCTCATAAAAGTCCCCAAACTACTGCTTTTTTTTCCTTTACTGTGGTCACAAAAAATATAACAGGATACCAGGGAACACCCCTGAGGAAAGCCAGTGTATTCCCTGATAGATGGACTGCTGGAAGTTAGATGTCTAAAGGGAAGTTACCCTGTGCCCGAGAAAGAGAAAAAGTAAAGTACAAAGGGACATGCAGTATAGATTCTGAATCTCATTGATGTTCTCCGTTACTGTGCTTAGCATATGGGAGGAGGGGTTGGTTGTTATACCAAGTTGGGCAGTTAAGGGGTGTGGACCACGAACATTTAATAATTTGTACAATAGTTAAATTTGATTACCAGGGCCAGCGCCCTGGCTCACTTGGTTAATCCTCCGCCTGAGGTTCCAGCATCCCATATGGGAACCGAGTTCTACTCCCGGCTATTCTCCTTCCAGTCCAGCTCTCTGCTGTGGCCCGGGAAGGCAGTGGAGGATGGCCCAGGTGCTTGGGCCCCTGCACCCGCATGGGAGACCAGGAAGAAGCACCTGGCTCCTGGCTTCGGATCGGCATAGCTCTGGCTGTAGTGGCCATTTGGGGAGTGAACCAATGGAAGGAAGACCTTTCTCTCTGTCTGTCTCTCTCACTGTCTAACTCTATCTGTCAGATAATAAAAAAAGAAAAAATTGTTGTCCAAATGTCAGTGGTACCCTCACTATGAACACTAGAGTCTTAATTTTTTAGCTCACCAGAAGTTTTTAATATAAAGAAATGTATGAACCTTCTCAGAAAAAAAAATATAAGCATAATTGTGGTCTATTGACTCTTAAAGCAATCACAGATTTCATGTTAGAGCTTATAACCTCTTTAAGTGTTTATAACCTCTTTAAGTCTGTGACGAAACAGTTCATTATGTCATTCTATCAAACAGTAACTTGACAGACCTAAGGGACCAACTTTGAAGAGAAGAAATGTCAAGAAAGCCAAAACTCCTGAACTTATATCCAACTAAGTGCAGCTTCCAGAGACATTTCTGGGGTGCAGAGTGCTGAGCTGAGGTTGCCTTGATGTAAATCAATGCTAGTTTTGCCACAGAGAACGTGACTTCACTCTGACCAATCAGAGGGCATCATTTCCTCAGCCACAGTGTGTCCTTTAGGGATGGACAGTGTTATGGTTTGGATAATAGCTTGGTCCCCAAAGTCTTAGATCAGTGGTTAATGGATTAATGTTAATGGTTAGGGTTGACTTGATCTAATTAGATGCCCACCAGGGGAGCTCTTTAGGTCGCTGGAGGCATGTGCTCAGCTGGTAGTTCTTACCAGAGGATTGTTTATCTAAGCTGAAGTCTGCCTAGCTTCCCTCTCTGCTTCCTGACTGGCCGTGTGACCCCTCCTCAGCACAGGTTCCACCACTGCCAGCCTCCATCAGATGCCAGCAGAATGAGGCTGCCTGATCTTGAACTGTAACCACCAAACTGTGAGGAGGCAAAATAAACCCTCTTCCTTCAAAGTAGCTTCTCTCGGGTCTATTAATTACAGTGAGGAAAACCTGACTAAAACAGAGACTCCAACATAACCAGAAATTCTCCTTGGGAATTTTCTACTAGGGGCAACTGGAAAAGAAAATCTGATTTTTGGAAGCATGCTGCTGGGAAGAAGAAAATCTGGAGCTGCTTGCTTCTGCTCACATAGGGAAGCTGATCCAAGATGTGAGAGAGAGATAAGGTGGACAAAGAGAACTAGAGAACAGCAAGGCTGAGAAGTCAGAAAATACAATAACCTTGTTTCACTTCCTTGTTCCAACCATACCTGAAGTCAGATACCCTTGGACTTTCCAATAGATGAACTTCTCCCCCAAAAATTCCTTTCCTACTGGAAATGTTTTGGTTTAATTTTTTATCACTTTCAACCGAAGACCTTTGATTAAACACCATAAAAATCTTTCATTCCTTGAAATGGATCATTTTCTATGGACTCCCACACCATTAATGCACATTAACAAAAAGTTGGCTGCCTGATACATATCCCCTGTAATTTCTCTTCACTTATTAGTTGAACCCTAGGAGTAGATATGATTTCTAAAAGTAGGTAATTTGGAGTCAGTTTCTCTACAATTAAAATGAGGACTGTGCCTATTAAATGTCCAAAATCAATGAGTAGATTATAATTATTAACATTAATATTACCTATATTATGTGATACTTTATGTTTGTATTAAGGAAAAGTCTTTAAAATTTTTTATTTATGTTATTGATTTATTTATTTTGACAGGCAGAGTGGACAGTGAGAGAAAGAGACAGAGAGAAAGGTCTTCCTTTTGCCGTTGGTTCACCCTCCAATGGCCCCCGTGGCCGGCGCACTGCGGCTGGCGCACCGTGCCTATCCGAAGGCAGGAGCCAGGTGCTTCTCCTGGTCTCCCATGGGGTGCAGGGCCCAAGCACTAGGGCCATCCTCCACTGCACTCCCTGGCCACAGCAGAGAGCTGGCCTGGAAGAGGGGCAACCGGGACAGAATCCGGACCCCGACCAGGACTAGAACCCGGTGTGCTGGCGCCGCAAGGCAGAGGATTAGCCTATTGAGCCGCGGCTCCGGCCTATGTTATTATTTATTTTAAAGAGAGAAAGTGTGGATGGAGAGAGAGAGAGCTCTCATGCACTTATTCATTCTCCAAATACCTGCAACAGCCAGGGTTAGACCAGACCAAATCCAGGAATCCAGAACTCAATCCAGGCATCCAAATACTTGAAACATCACCTGCTTCCTCCTAGAGTCTGCACTGGGAGGAAGCTGCAATTGGGAGTGGAGCTGGGACTTCAACCCAGGATCCCTGATATGGGAGATAGGGTCCCACCCCCCTCTTATACCCACCCCTGCCATGAACTTTTGAAGTGTCTTCCTATATACAAGTATATCTTTGTACCTTCACATGAGTATTCCTGCAGCATGGATTTCTGGACATGGAATTCTTATTAATGAAATTTTTCCTCATGCAAATGATTTGCAGTTCCAGTTTCTCAGTTACTCTGTGTGTCCTACTGAAATGACTGCAGAGTGTACAGAGCTGAACTGTCCAATTGGCTGTGGCTCGGAGGTGCTCAGCACTCACGCTTGACTGAACAACTTAACCATTAAGAAAACAGAACTTTCTAAGTTTGCAGCAGCCAACGTGTTTGCTTGGACTTAATTAGTTGGACAAAAAAGCTATACCAGAAGAGAGTATATGTCTCCACTCCATGCCCTCTTACATGTTTGAGAAAAAGAGAAATCCAGTGACTTTGAGATCATGTGGAAAGACAAGTGGGGTTGTCACTCAAGATGCCAGCCAGCTGACTGTGTTGGTAGTGAAGAGCTAAGGACCATCCCAAAATTTCTGATTTTGGTAATTCCATATATTTGGATTATTAAAATGCTGGTGGTAGATTTGACCTCAGAGATAAAACTCTATTTAGACCTGCCCTCAAATAAAAAATACCTGTATTCTAGCCCTACAAGAATTTCCTACAGAAATGTTTATGAAAATTAAACAAAAATGTCTCCATACAATGGAATGTTATACAAAAATGAAAGTAAATAAACTACTCAGAGTAGCAAGGATGAATTTTTTTTTTTTTAAAGCTGAGTAAGCCGGCCAGCGCCACGGCTCACTAGGCTAATCCTCCGCCTTGCGGCGCTGGCACACCGGGTTCTAGTCCCGGTCGGGGCGCCGGATTCTGTCCCGCTTGGGGCACCGGATTCTGTCCCGGTTGCACCTCTTCCAGGCCAGCTCTCTGCTGTGGCCAGGGAGTGCAGTGGAGGATGGCCCAAGTGCTTGGGCCCTGCACCCCATGGGAGACCATAAGTACCTGGCTCCTGCCTTCAGATCAGCACAGTGCTGATTACTTTTATGTTTAAAAAGTTTATATTTATTTACTTTAGTTACTTGAGAGGCAGAGAGAGCGAGCGAGCGAGAGAGAGGGAGAGAGAGATCCTATCCACTGGTTTACTCTCCAAATACCCACAACAGGTGGGGCAGGCTGATGCTAACAGCTAGGCACTAAATCTGGGCCTCCCACATGAGTGTCAGGGAACTAAGCACTAGAGCCATCACCTGCTATTTACCAGACTGTGCATTTGCAAGAAGCAGGAGTTGGAAACACAGCAGAATCTTGAGTCACTCTTATATGGGATGTGGGCATTCCAACGAGCAGCATAACCACTGTGCCAAAACCTGCCCCTGTGACCTCCCAGAGTCAAGTGTTTGAGAGAGGCTTGGAGCAGTCCTGGCGTAGGGTTGCTCATGAAGCTGCTACCAAGCACCTTTCGGCTACAACCATCTGAAGACTTGACTGGGGCTAGAGGTTTTACTTCTGTCATTCAGTCGCAAGGCAAGCAAGTTGATGCTGGCTGTTGGTGTGAGGCCTCAGCTCCTATCCACCTAGACCTTGTCACAGGACTGAATGAGTTTCCTTCTGCCTCCCTCCAGAGCAAACAGTTGCAAAGAACTAGGTGGAAACCTCAATACGTTTTTAGGACCTGGGCTTGGAAGCTGGTCTCACAGCTCAGCCTTGATTCAATGTGGGAAAATATCAGTAAGAGGCCAGGATCACTGGGGCTATTGTAGAAACTAGATACCACAATTTCATTTACAGACAATCCAAAAGTAGATGAACATAAATTATATGCAGGACCTTCAGAAGCTCATGGAAATGCATTTTATGAAAAAAAAATCTATGCATGGGTTTCAATTTTTTGCACCAAAATAAACTTATTTTTTACTCCACTTTTTCATGACCTCTTTGAACTACCCTCACACTTAGGTATTAGAGCTCTAGAAGAGCAGAAGGAAATGACTCCCATAAAGTGGCTACCTCTTAGAGGGAGGAAGTTGTGAATGGGCACGGTCCATTGGCTATACAAGAACACATTTTATGCAGGTTTCTAAAAATGTGATATATTTCATAAGTACAAGAAAGGTTTTTTGGAAAAATTAAACCAAAAGAGAACTAACATGAGAAGCAGAAAGTATTTTCTTTTTCATACTGCAAATGTAGATCAATGGATCCCTAGTGGCTAATTTAAAATGTGGTCAAAAGAAGAAAATCAACAACATCATTAATAATAATACAAAATTAGTCAAGAGGTCTTATTCATTCCGGTTAATGAGACTGATTTCCTTTCTTAGTGCTTACAACAAACAATGTGGTTTTATGGCTCCCTTTTATAACAAACAAAAAAATGGAGAATTAGGGTGATTTTAGGTATCTTGACTAAGTTTACACATCTGATCAGTGTTGGAGCCAGGGTACAAACCTAAACAGTGTGCCTTTCTGATGCAAAAAAAGGAAGCCATATCATCTATATACATGTTAAAACTCTATTTATCTTTGCCTAAATTGAACAAGCTTTTGAAATTCTTAGCTGGATCAGTCAACAAGTCTTCCTTATTATGTAACTGCTTCTGTGTTTTAAGTATTAAAGAGATGTGTGTTAAATGAGTAAAAACACAAAGACTTATTTATTTTATGAAAATCTTGTGAAATGCTGTCATGTGGCAAGCATTGTTCAAGTACTATATAGGTATTAGCTTGTGTATAGTCATCTGACTATCTCCTAGATCCACTTTTTTTTTTTTAAGATTTATTTATTTGAAAGTCAAAGTCAGAGTTATACAGAGAGAGGAGAGGCAGAGATAGAGATATATAGAGAGAGACAGGTCTTCTATCTGCTGGTTCACTCCCCAGATGGCCACAACGGCTGGAGCTACACCCATCTGAAGCCAGGAGCCAGGAGATTCTTCCAGGTCTCCCTCATGAATGCAGGGGCCCAAGGACTTGGGCCATCCTCCACTGCTCTCCCATGCCATACCATAGAGCTGGATCAGAAGTAGAGCAGCCAGGACTTGAACCAGTGCCCATCTGGGATACTGGCACTACAGGCGGCAGCTTTACCTGCTACGCCACAGCACTGGCCCCCTAGATCCACTCTATTTATTTGAGAGGCAGAGTTACAGACAGAGAGGGAAATACAGAGAGAGAGGTCTTCCATCCTCTGGGTCAGCTGCCCAAATGGCTGATCCAAAGTCAAGAACCAGGAGCTTCCTCTGGGTCTCCCATGTGAGTGCAGGGACCCAAGTACCTGGGGCATCTTCCACTGCTTTCCCAGGCCATAACAGAGAGCTGGTAGATCCACTCTTATTTATCTCTACGAGGTAAATCCCCAGGTACTCTCTCTTGGTCCTTTGCCTTCTTGACCTTCGGCTCCTGGGTCCTGATGCTTATATGTGTGCTTGCCACTTTGGCATCAATTTATCAGCAGAACACTGAGCATTTACTCCTGGCTGGGTTCTGGCAGCAGGTGGGGGAGGTAGCAAAGACGAATATATTTTCCTCTGTGACCCAGTAAGTGAACATTTGTCTCATGAAAATTTCTGACAATTTTTGTGTTAACATGGATGGGAACATCAAATCCCTTGAGGTTTATCTGCAACCTTCACCATAGGAAATGTGAATGTATCTTGGGTTTTTCTGCTTCTGATTTTAGTCCCTTTAATAAGTGCTAAATACATTTCATTCAGTTATTTTCCAGCATGATATTTCACCAAATCATCCAGGAGCAAGTCTTAACCTGTCTGCTTGTTGTTTGAATGAAGAGACTCCAGCCTCCTTATCAGCAATGCCTCTGGGATACAGGCCAACTTCTTCCCGATAAATCAGTTCAGACTAGGATACAGAGAGCGCTTGTGATGGAGAAGTCACTTAATTCATTCAATCCATATTTGCCTGATGTACACATGAACACTGTGGAAAACCTAGCTTAAAAATGCCATTTTCTTTTGCCTTGCCCTAGTTCATTACAAAAAGGAATAAATGTGATTTTGCTAGAGAACATATTTTCTCTTACTTATGGCTAATCCATTAACTTATTCAGCAGATGGTTATTGGATATCTCTCACAGTCTTTGTCCCAGCCCTTCAGGGTCTCACAGTCTGGTAAGGGAGGGAGTGGATGGATTGGGTATGTGTGTCATAGTGGTGGTGGTAGATGCATATATAAAGCGCAACAGAAAATTATAATACAGTGTATTCCAGACAGTGTATGTGGAGAATTTAGGAACAGGGCCCCTAAACCACTCTGGGGATCTGATGATAGTTGCTAGGATTGAGCAAGGCTTCCTGAAGAAAATGCCACTTGCAGTGAGTTTGAAAGTCTAAATAATTGTGTTGGGCAAATGGGGAAGTGTAAGGAATTCCAGATGGGGAGAAACATTGCCCGGCATATACTTGGAGCTCAGCACTTGACCATTATTGGAGCTGCTGAGTAGGAAAGTCAGGAAGTGATGTGAGAGATGAGAGAGAGGTAGATGGACCCAGGTCACAGACAGCTGGGTCTCCAGTGTTAAGAATTCTGCCTAGGAGCCAGTATTGAGGTGGAACAGGTAAAGCTGCCTGCAATGCTGGTATCCCTTATGAGCGCGGTTGGAGACCCTGCAGCTTCTCTTCTGATCCAGCTCTCTGATAATGTGCCTGAGAAAGCAGCAGAGGACGGCTCAAATGCTTGGGCCCCTGCACCATGTGGGAGATGGGGAGGAAACTCCTGGCTCTCCTGGTTTGAGCTTGGCACAGCCCCAGCTGTTGTGGCCATTTGAGGAATGAACCAGAGGATGCAGGATATCTCTCTCTCTCTCTTTCTCTCTCTCTCTCTCTCTCTTTCTCTGTAGTGTGTGTGTGTGTGTGCGTGCATGTGAGTCTTCTCTCTGTGCAATTCTGATTTTCAAATAAATAAATCTAAAAAAAAAAAAGAATTTGGCCTTTATTCTCTAGCAGTGGGAATCTGGCAAGGGTTGAAAACAGGAAAAAGGTGAAATGAGATGTGTGTGTGTATTCTGGAAAGATCCCTCTTGGCCAAAGTTCAAAAAATATGTATGCTTTTTTTGGCTTACTGATTCAAATTCTAGAAAATTACCACCAATGAGAGCAATGACTGATTTACTAGAGACATGATGAATTATCTTTGCCTATAGTGGCAAAAACTTGAAGACAATCTCAAGGTTTAACAAGGCAGAGATTAGAAAAATTAATTTTTATAAATTTACATGATGGAAGATATAACATATTTTTAAACATTAAAATAATTTTGTAGACAAGGAAAGCTACTCATAATAAATATATGAAAAAGAGAAATCAATGCCAGAACAGAATACTGAGTGTGATCTCCTTTGAAACACTTCTTTAGATGTATATATAAGAATGTATTAACTGACACATGCCAAGGTATGAATATCTCTGAAAAGTGAGAGAATGGCAGTTTAAATTTGTTCTTTTTACTTATCTGTATTTTCTAGCATTTTAAAAATTTACTTGACAGATAGAGTTAGACAGTGAGAGAGAGAGACAGAGAGAAAGGTCTTACTTCCGTTGGTTCACCCCCCCAAATGGCCGCCACCATCGGAGCCAGGCCGATCCAAAACCAGGAGCCAGGTGCTTCCTCCTGGTCTCCCATGTGGGTGCAGGGCCCAAGCACTTGGGCCATCCTCCACTGCCTTCCCAGGCCATAGCAGAGAGCTGGACTGGAAGAGGTGCAACCAGGGCTAGAACCCGGCGTCCATATGGGATGCTGGCGCCACAGGCGGAGGATTAACCAAGTGAGCCACGGCGCCGGCCCCTCTAGTTTTTAAATAATAAATACTATTACTTTCCTAATATGAAAATAATTTCATCTGGGGAAGGTATTTAACCTAGGAGTTAAGATGTTCACATCCCACATCAGAGTACCTGGGTTCAGCTTCTGGCTCAGACCTACAACTCCAGCTTCCTGCCAGTACACATCCTAGAAGGCAGTGGTAATGGATCGGATAACGTTCTGGCACCCATGTTGGTGACTTACCAGGGCTGAGCTCCAAGCTCGTGGTTCCAGCCATCATAGGCAATTGTGCAGTGAACCAGAGGATGATAGTTATTTCTCTCTCCCTGTATCCTACCTCTCAAGTAAATAATTACTAAAGAAAAAAAATAAGTAAATAAATAAAACGGTTCTGTTTAAAAAGAAATGTTCACGGGCTGGCACCATGGCTCACTTGGCTAATCCTCTACCTGCAGCACTGGAATTCCACATGGGCGCTGGGTTCTAGTCCCGGTTGCTCCTCTTCCAGTCCAGCTCTCTGCTGTGGCCTGGGAAGGCAGTAGAGGATGGCCCAAGTGCTTGGGCGCCTGCACCCATGTGGGAGACCTGGAAGAAGGACCTGGTTCCTGGCTTCAGATCGGCATAGCTCTGGCTGTAGCGGCCATTTGGGGGGGTGAACCAATGGAAGTAAGACCTTTCTCTCTGTCTCTCTCTCTCACTGTCTATTTCGATCTGTCAAATTAAAAAAAAAAAAGTTCATGGAAAACTGAAGATGTTTATTTTGCTGCAAAAACTCAAATCCATGCATTGTCTTTTCACTATATGCATTTTCATTAACTTTTTTTAAGATCTCTCATGAAAAAATTTTCATTTCATGGTTTTCACAATATTGAGAAATCAGAACCATGGCATAGGAGCTGTAGATAAATTATGATACATCCTTACAGCTGAATTCTATGCAAGTGTTAAAAAGTAATGAGACTGAGCTGGTGCTGTGGTGTAGTGGGCTAGACCTCTGCCTGTAGCACCAGAATCCCATATGGGCATTAGTTCAAGTCCCAGCTGCTGTTCTTCTGATCCAGCTCTCTGCTATGGCCTGGGAAAGCAGTTGAAGATGGCCCAATTGCTTGGGCCCCTACACGCTCATGAGGGACCGGGAAGAAGCTCCTGGCTCCTGGCTTCGGATTGGCTCAGCTTCAGCCATTGCAGCCATCTGGGGAGTAAACCAGTGGATGGAGGACCTTTATCTCTGTCTCTCCCTCTCTCTGTAACTCTACTTCTCAAATAAATAAATACAATCTTAAAAAAAAATGAGACTGAGCTTTGTGAGCTGATATAGTAAAATGTCCAAAGTAAGTTTTATATGAAAAATCATGTTTCAACACAGTATATGTTAATTCCTTTTTTATTGAAGAAATAAACTGTGTATGTGCACATTTGTGCATGTGTAATTGTCATATGGATGACACCATTAACAGCTACTGCTGGACTGGAGGAGAAATTCTAAAGAAATTTCACTTTTTAAAAAATTTATTTATTTATTTGAAAGGCAGAATTACAGAGAAGCAGAGGCAGAGAGAGAGAGAGAGAGAGGTCTTCCATATGCTGGTTCACTCCCCAAATGACCACAATGTCTGGAGCCAAGCTGATCTGAAGCCAGGAGCCAGAAGTTTCCTCCAGGCCTCCCAAGCAGTGCAGGTACCCAAGGACTTTGGGTCATCATCTACTGGTTTCCTAGGCCGTAACAGAGAACTGGATCAGAAGTGGAGCAGCCAGGACTTGAACCAGTGCCCATATGAGACGTCGATACCGCAGGCAGCAGCACTTTACAGTGCCAGCCCCCAGAAATGTCACTTTCTTTTTGTGTTTTGTTTCTGTTTTTGTTTTGTGGTTTGTTTTTTTTTTTTTTTTTTTGGACAGGCAGAGTAGACAGTGAGAGAGAGACAGAGAGAAAGGTCTTCCTTTTCCGTTGGTTCACCCTCCAATGGCCGCTGTGGCTGGCGCGCTGCAGCTGGCGCACCGTGCTGATCCAAAACCAGGAGCCAGGTGCTTCTCCTGGTCTCCCATGCGGGTGCAGAGCCCAAGGACTTGGGCCATCCTCCACTGTACTCCCGGGCCACAGCAGAGAGCTGGACTGGAAGAGGAGCAACAGGGACAGAATCCGGCGCCCCGACCAGGACTAGAACCCTGTGTGCCGGTGCCACAAGCGGAGGATTAGCCTATTGAGCTGCAGCGCCAGCCATCTTTCTTTCTTTTCTTTTTTTTTTTTTTTAAGATTTATTTATTTATTTGAAAGTCAGAGTTACGCAGAGGAGAGAGGCAGAGAGAGAGAGAGAGAGAGAGAGAGAAAGAGAAAGAGAGGTCTTCCATCCTCTGCTTCACTCCCCCCTATTGGCCACAATGGCCAGGAGCCAGGAGCTTCTTCTGGGCCTCCCACACGGGTGCAGGGACCCAAGGACTTGGGCCATCTTCTACTGATTTCCCAGGCCACAGCAGAGAGCTGGATAGGAAGTGGAGCAGCCGGAACTAGAACCAGTGCCCATATGGGATGCTGGCGCTTCAGGCCAGAGCGTTAATTCACCACAGCACCAGCCCCAATTTTCTTCTCAAAATAAGTTACAATACTATATGCATTGTTTTGTACTGTTTGCTTCACATGACATGGTTTGAAAGCTTTTTATAGTAAAAATATGCTTACAATGAGTATGCTTACATAGTATTCCATTCCATGAAGAATATATAAACTGACTTCAAGCCACTCCTGGATTTGTAGATAAATTCTTACTGTATTTACAAATACTGAGAATGTTTATAAGAAATTGTATATGAAAGATATGTACATTTTTCTGGTGAGGGAGTCCATATTGCTCCACAGCTCATCCAAAGGTTCTATAATTAAAATAAACAAGAGTTGATTTAGTGTGGAAGATACAGAGTGATTTATGTAACTCATTGCTTCATGAGAACCTTGTTTCTTTCCAGTTTGCGCTATTACAAACAGTGCTACAAGTAAATTTAGGATTTTCAGCTTTGATGTTCAGAAAAACATGGAAGGCACAAAGTGCTATGATATCATTGAGTGCCCTGTCAGGAGATGACTGGGTCCAGGTTCTTTTCTCCAACCCAAGAAAGAATTCAAGGATGAGACTGAAGTAAAGGCTAGTAGAGGAGTAGGATATATTATCAGCAAAACAAAAGTATGCACTTCAAAGGGAGCGCAAGCATTCTTGAGAGTGAGCTGCGGAGGTTCAGGATTATCCCTTTTGTATGATCTCAAGAGAGCAGGAATAGAATAGTCACAGGAGGTGGGTTTTGGGGTGAGGTTTCCCAGGAATACATGGAGCATTCGAGGAATTAGAGTATCATCCATTTTCTTGCCTTTTTAGGAAGTCTCAGAAGTGTCATGGTGTCAAGTCCATGATGAGAGTGAAAATGACATCCATGGCAATTTTATTACACTGTGATTATAATTCGCTATAGGTCCCTGTGAGGACATGGTCAGCAGCCGTGTTGGGCATTTTCAGCCAGAACGGGTTCTGGGAAGTGGTTTTTGGGGCAATAGTGGTTTGGGGTTACCTTAGTCACAACACAAAAGGAGGGAGTAGACATACATGGAGTAGGTGGAGTTGTAGGCAGGGACGGGTAACACATAGCACTCAGCTCCCACCTTGCCACACAGGGTACTTTAAAACATCAGACAAAAAAGGGAGGTTAAAACTTTATTTTGCTGCAAAAGCATTTTGAAATCTATGCATAGTTTTTTCATAATTGGCAATGCCCATGAACTTTTTGGAACTGCACATATGTTTAATGATGGGTGAAGCTGTTGCAGTTTAAGCATTAGCACAGAAGGTGTTCTTGAGAATCATCAGAGAAAAGATAAGAAACCCTCCTGGCACTTAAAGCCCATTAGCTCAATTAAACAAAGCCTGTCATCGGCTGCCAAATCTAAGATGCCGACAGGCAGGAGAAAAGCAGAAAGTCGAGAAAATTCATAGGAGAAAGATGGGAATGTGAAGAGGACGGAAGGGGAAACCAGTGCAGTGAAGCCCTGTTACTGATTACCTCAACCTTTCATCCTTCTTTGCTTCTAAGAAGGCCTCCTGTTGCCTGTGGGGAACAGCCCAGCCCCATTCCAGGCCCTATTGGTAGGGCTGTGGATTAACAGTATTACTGAATGGCTGACCCAAGCGAGACTAATAAACGTCCTACTCTAGAAAGCTGAATCTCCTACTGAGAACCCCTGGAAGGGCAGGCTGTTGGAGCTGAGTGGTCTAAGACTCAGCCCTGGAGCTCGTGATGCAGAGCCTCCCCCTGCCCCGCACCCACCCAAGTCCCCTGGCTCCTGCTCTTCCCCAGGTGAGACTATTCAACTCTTCCTTCTGGACTCTGAGCTACAAAATATTTTTCCAATTAATCCCTTCCTGTTTAAACTAGTGAGAGGTCATTTGAATAAGAGTCCTAACAGTCAGAACTGGACATACAAGTACAGTTAAAACACACAGCCCCTTCTTGACCTTTTGCTGATGTTGAAAATAAAACACAAACACATACACAGGAGAAATAAAATGCCAAAACACCTGACTTAAGGGTCACACAGTATTGTTGATAGAGGTGAGACCAGACTCAGATCTCTCCTCAATAGAATACAAAGTTCTTTATTTAAAAAAAAATATTTTATTTATTTATTTGAGAGGTAGTGTCACAGACAGTGAGACAGAGAGAAAGGTCTTCCTTCCGTTGGTTCACTCCCCAAATGGCCGCAACAGCCAGAGCTGTGCCAATCCGAAGCCAGGAGCCAGGAACTTCTTTCTGGTCTCCCACGTGGGTGCAGGGGCCCAAGACATCGGGCCATCTTGTACTGCTTTCCCAGGCCACAGCAGAGAGCTGGAATGGAAGACGAGCAGCAGGGACTAGAACCAACACCCATATGGGATGATGGTGCCATAGGTGGAGGATTAACCTACTGCGTCACCGCGCTGGCCCCCAAGTTCTTTATTTTAAAAAAATTTATTTCTTAATTTGAAGGCAGAGAGTTATGGGGAGAGAGGGAGATCTTCCACCTGTGAGTGTTTAGCCTCGTGGTTAAGACGCTACATCCCACATTAGAGTGACTGGATTCAATTCCTGGTTCCAGCTCCTAACTCCATCTTCCTGCTAATGCAGACCCTGGAAGGCAGCGGTGACATCTCAGGTAGTTGGGTCCCTGCAACCATATGGGAATCCTGGATTGAGTTCCTGACTCTCAGCCCCAGCTCCCAACCCTAGCTGTTGCAGACATTTGGAGCACGAACCAGCAGACGGGATCTCTTTCTTTCTCACTCTCTTTGCCTCTCATGTAAATAAACACAACTTTTAAAATTTTAATGTACTTGAATATTTACAATTGTATTTTATAAAAAATGATCTGGAGTTATTTTTCTCATCCCATTTGTTAAAAATAGTTACCTCTGGCAGAAAAGAAGAAATGTGCAACTTTCAAAAAATATTTCAGCATTATTAGAATATTTTACAGTTTACATGTATAGTTTACATCTTTTCTAATTTGTAATTAGAAAAGAATTTTTAAATGCTCAAGATCCATAACCATCAAGGAAATACAAACTAAAACCATAGTGAGATATCAACTCACATCTGTTAGAACGGCAATTATCAAAAAGATGACAGATATCAAGTGCTGATAAGGATGTACAGATGAGGGAACCCTGGTATACTGTTCATCAAAATATAAATTAAGACAGCCATCTTGGAAAACAGTAGGGCAGTTTCTCAAAAGACTAAAACCAGAATTACCATATCATCCAGAAATCCTACTTATGGTTATATATCCAAAGGAATTGAAATTAGCCTGTCAAAGAGACACCTACATTGTGTTCATTTCAGCATTATTTAGAACAGTCAAGATATGGAAGCATAACTGTGGATGAATCAACGAATGAATGGACAAAGAGAACGTGGTCTTTCCACATGATGGGATACAATTCAGCTTTTAAAAAGAAGGAAATGGTTCAGGCATGGAAAGCCAAACACGGAGGCAAAAAATGACTTACATGAAAGATCTCTGTGAGTGAGATCCTGGTGGAAAGAAGGGGCCATCAAAGAAGGAGGTACCTTTCTCTGAAGGGAGGAGAGAACTTCCACTTTGACTATGACCTTGTCTAAATAAGGTCGGAGTTTATGACTCAAGAGGTTTCCATAGCCTTGGCAGCTCATGATAAGAGCCTCGGGTGATTACTGACATCATAAATAAGAGTGTCAATTGTTAAATCAACAACAGGAGTCACTGTGCCTATGCTCCCCATGTAGGACCTCTGTCCTTAATGCGTTGTACTATGAAACTTACTGGTAAAACTAGGCTTCAAACAGTACTTCATACTTTGTGTGTCTGTGTGGGTGCAAACTGTTGAAATCTTTACTTAGCATAGAGTTAATCTTCTATATATAAAGATAATTAAAAAAGAATCTTAATGAAAAATGGGATGGGAGAGGGAGTAGGAGGTGGGATGGTTTGGGGGTGGAAGGGCGGGTATGGGGGTAAGAACCACTATAATACAAAAGTTGTACTTATGAAATTTATATTTATTAAATAAAAGTTTTCTATAAAAAATAAATAAAAAAAAAAGAAGGAAATGGTGTCACTTGCAGCAATGGGTAGGGACTTGAAGGACATTACAGTCAGGTGAGTAGCACTATGGCTGGGGTTGTATGACAAGAATAGAAGTCTGCTGCTGACAGCAGCGTGAGTTTGGAAGTGCCTTCTCCAGCCTGGGCTCACGTCTCGACTGCAGACTCATGAAAGACCCTGGGCCACAGTTAGCAGCTGAGCCAGTCCCAGATTTCTGAGCCTCAGAAATTGTGAGATAATCAATGTTTGCTGTTTAAATCTGTTACGTTTTGGGGTCATTTGTTGTACAGCAATAGATAACAAATTCACCAGACAAGGTTCTCAACTGTTTTTCTTTGGAGTTTTTCTCCATATCTGCTCTTTTTTTCTGGGTTTACATGTGATTCCTCTTAACTACTCACATCTCCCCCAAGTAACACTTTCGTGGTTCAAGACACTAGACCACTGTGAATAGGAACTGCTGAATTTCAAATTCTAGGAAAAGAGAAACTGATTGGTGCTGAATGGGTCAAATGACTGACCACTCTAGTCCAGTTGATGTGGGATAAAGTCAGGTTGTATAATCCTGGCTTCCTAGGATCCAATTTTGTATACATGGAGAGAAACCATCCTCAGAGGAAGAATGTGAACATGGAGCCGGCAGATATCCCACCAGTACCCAACTCTACACGCCTGACACACTTAAGGAAGAGAAAGATAAGACGTAGCCACCTTAATCAGGAGCTGGTAGAAGAATCAGGAATGTGGAGAATTGGAGTACATCCCCATTATCTTCTAAAATAGATTAGAGCTACACCCACGTGGCTAGGTTGATTCCATGTAGAAATAGCACGAAGGATAATATTCTTACAAACAAGAGGTGACCTCAGGAGACAAAAGTGTGAAACGAAGTAAGTTACCTCGCAAACAATGAAGTTCATGGCTATGTAATTCGAGGCTCCGTGGACATCCAGGGATATTTTCAGCTCAGCATCCAGTAAATCTTTGATCCGTATGTCACTAAGGTGATAGTTCTTGCAAAGATTGATTCAAAAATAAATACGCTGTGTGTGAATTCCTTGAGACAAAACATGAACAAATGAACAAGTGTGAAGATGATTAATACTAGGCTTGGAAGGAGTTCCTTTGGGGTTTTCAGGTGCTGAAGAAGTCAAGCTCACTTTACCAGTTGGTGTCCAGAAATAGCAGGATGTTAATAGCCGGTCTCTTGAAATCTACCTCTCTGTCATGATGCAATGGAAGTGGTAAAATCTGTGTTCTCAGTAACACTTGTCTGCAAGTGGATACAGTGTCTAATGCTGAAAAGATGAACTAAGAATTAGTATTTATAACATAAAGCCTGACTCTGGTTTTCAATTGCTTTGATATTTTAATTGTGATTCAGTTAAACACACACACACACATAGAGTGACTGTGAAGGTAGTTAAGCAACACATAAAATATCCACATTTCAGAATCTATCATCAGCATGAGTCGGACACAAGGGCATATTTGGTTTAAAATATCCTTGATAATAAGGATACAAAATGAACCCTTTTCGAATACAAAGTTTTCTAGGCAGTTCACAGTGAGCTTCCTGCTACTTATGCCCTCCAGACTCCAGAGAAAGGGCTGATCACATTGATAATCAAGATTCCCTGAAAGAAAACGAAAACAAGAAAAACCTTCTGAGTCATCAGGTTGCAGCTGGAAAATATTGGACACAAGCTACAGAGTTCTATGCATTTTAAAATACTCTTTTAACTTTTAAGTTGTTCTCTTGAATTTGACTATGAAATTTCAGGGCTTCTCTGATAGTTCTCATCTTTAGAGAGCGACAGAGTCAGATTCCAAATAGAGGCACACATCTATCACAAGGGTAGTCTTTTACCATCCACAGAGAGACACCCAGTAGAGGGCATAGTACTTACCCTGCAGCAATTTCTATGCCTGGGCCTTGCTAGTCATGTGCCTTCTTGCTCTTCTTAACTCCATTCCTAAGGGAACTGCATTCTTAAGCTCTGTTGCCCTCTGGCTCTCAGGGGGATTGGTCAATGGAAGACACTGGCGAGAGACTGAAAGGCAAGAAGGAAGACAGGACCAGAGGACTTGTTCTTTGTTCTGCTTCATTTGAAACCTCTGGCCATGGATGTTATCTCCTATGTAGCTACATTTCTGTAAGACAGCTCCTTTCTTCCTGGTCTAAGCTCCCACCTAGCAATCTATTGTGAGTCCAGCTTCCAGCAAATGGACCCAAATCCTGGACTTTGATAACTTATACCCTGCGCTCCTTCTCTCTCTCTCTCTCTCTCTCTCTCTCTCTCTCTCTCTCTCTCCTCCTGGGGTTGGTACCAGCTTTCCAGTGTTGCTAATATGACATCCACTATTTCACCTATCAGTTCTTTCTTTGTCTGTATAACCAGCATCCTACATTAAATTCCCTCTGTTTGAAATACTTTGCATCATTGCGGTTGTCTTGCCTGAACTCTAAGTGATACAGGGACACAAACATAACATACACACATTCAAAAGCAACAGGATGAATAAATGATACAGTCCAGATGGCAGAAGTCAGAAAGGCCCACAGATTTACCTTTCCTGCAGCTCAGATAGTCTCCATGTATGACCTTTCTTCTACACCTTAAATCTTTCAGTGCCAGTTTCTATAAATAATAGCTTTTTCCTTTTAGTATTCTCTAGTCAGATCTCTTACTGCTTTACCATTCTTTGCACAAGATGCTGAATATTATATTACTGGCTTTCCTCATTCACTTGGTCAGCCTTGCCAAGAAAGGCTTGAACATAGCAATGGTAGATGAGATTAACTGAACACTAACTGTAAAGGATCTTTAATCCATTATCTCCATTAATTCACAAAAAAATCCATAGATTATATGCTATTTTTGCCTCTGTCTAAAAGATTGTAAACTTGAGGCCTGGGAATTATATCTAGGGGCTGGCGCTGTGGCAGAGTGGGTAAAGCTGCCACCTGCAGTTTCAGCATCCCATATAGGCGCCCGTTTGAGTCCCGGCTGCTCCACTTCCAATCCAGCTCTCTGCTGTGGCCTGGGAAATCAGTAGAAGACGGCCCAAGTCGCTGGGCCCCTGTACCCACATGGGAGACCCAGAAGAAGCTCCTGGTTCCTGGTTTCAGATCGGCACAGCTCTGGCTGTTGTGGCCAGCTGGGGAGTGAACCAGGAGATGGAAGACCTCTCTTTCTGCCCCTCCTTCTCTCTCTGTGTAACTCTGACTTTCAAATAAATAAATAAATCTTTTAAAAAAGAAATTAAGTCTTATGTCTCCAAACATGTTATCTACCATTTCATCTTCAATGGAGACTGAACGTCCATCCTAGAAGTGGGTGCAGGTGGCCCGGGGACTAACAGCTCTAGTAGATACTGAGGTCAGTGGCAGATACATAGGAGGAAGCAAGGCTAGGGAAGGCTTTGTGAACATGGGCCAGGAGGTGCATTTAGACATACATATGATTCTCCATTGAAGGAATGATATTCATATAATGCATAACTTTTTACTTAGTGGTATTGACTCATTTTGGATTTTGTTTAATAGGAAAGACCTTGTCTTACTTCTAGAAGGATCTGAAGACCTTCTCTTGTTTGGGATGAACATAGTATCAATACTGTCTCTTCTTGAGCACTATTATTTGAGGTCCATTTATAATTCCTATCATTAAAAAAAGCAGAGTTGCTAGATTTAGAAACTGAATAATCACACCCACCCAAAGTAAACATCATTACCACCTACTTCCACCTCCACATAAAATGTATAGAAAAACAATACTATTTATTTTTCTGGAGGCCCTAATCACAGTCCAAAACATTGCAGTGATCTTGCCTACATGTTATATTGCAAAGAGTAAATATCCAATTCTCACTCAGAGTGATGAGTAAGACTGTGCTCCTATACAAATACCTGTAAAGGTCTGGGTTTTCAAAGTTAGGACTTTTGGTGTTTTCAATGAGTTAATAAAAAGCAAAATTGGTCCTGCAATCTATAATTGTCTACCTACAGATACAAGTACGAACACACACACACACAGACATACATTTGCTGTACAGGTGCATGCCTCATTTTGACTCACATTTTAGAAAGCAGAAAATGGGAATCTCTACCTCTACTCAGAAATGAGGATCTGTTCTGGAGAATGAAGGGTGAAATAAAGAACTCAAAAAGTACTGCCCAATTAGAGCCAGCATCTTCTTATGAGCCCCAGCTGTGAAGCCTGACAGGTGGCCAAGCACAGCAGATGCAGGAGGATGGAGTCCTTGGTTGGAAAATGGAAAAATACAGTTTCATACTTGATGTACACAAAAAAAAAAACACACACACAGAAAAAATGGGGCTGGCATTGTGGTACAACAGGTTAAGCAGCCACTTGCGACATCAGCATCTCATATCAGCTGTATCAGTGCTGGTTCAAGTCTCAGCTACTCCCATTCCAATCCAACTCCTTGCTGGTATGCCTTGGGAAAGCAGTGGAGGATGGCCCAAGTACTTGGGCCTCTACCATTCATGTGGGAGACCTGGCTCCTGGCTTCAGCATGAGAGTCTGAGCTGTTGCAGCCATTTGGGGAGTGAACCAGTGGATGGAAGATCTCTCTCTCTAGTGCTCTGCCTTCCAAAATTCATAAATAAATCTTTGTAAAAAAAATAGTAAGGGGGGAGGAATCACAAGAAAGAAATATGTTTTCTCCCCCTTCTTGTAAACAAAGAAAAACACTTCTCAGTGTCAGGGGTTAATTTGATCATATTTGCTTTAGAATTCTAAAGCAATAATGTGCTATTTCATACCGTGAGAAGGAATTCTGAGAAATGGTAGCAGGTGCTTTCAAATTGGGTTTAGTATCAAAATTCAAGTTCATTTACTAAATTTCTAAAATGCATGCTATTGTGAATAAAATACTTCTGGACAATCTGAACATATTTCCAATGGTGTTGCCTTGGGCACATTATTTAGTTTGGTTTATAAAATGGGTATGACAGTCTTTACCTTCTAGACAGGTACATTTTCAGCCAGTATACACTGGTACCCATCAGCATGCCTCCTACTTACTGCCCTCACCACCTTTCTCATTTCTCAGAACCCACTAGACCTGGGCCTCTCAAGCAGCTAAGAAGTTGAAACTTGACCCTGCAGGAATCTGGTAGGAGATTGCTTCACTGCCAAGGCCAATATGGGGTCCAACTGATTGGTGCTCACAGCGATTCGTTTGTAAATATTTTAACACTGCATATACAGGATGTTTGTAAAAATGAAATGGCATAGTGTAAACAGGACATGCTTAAAAATCCTCACACACTCTCTGCATGTGAAGTACTGGCCTTGAGAAAAGCCATTTTCTGTGAACCTCTAGATTTCCCACTTTTGAGACTATTTTGCTATAGGCTGTATGGTATCTGAAAATACCATATGTGTGTGACTGTGAAAGGGTGTGTGAGAGCTCTTAGGTGTGGAGTGATGTGTGAGGGAATGTGGGTGTGAGAAAGGTGTGTGGGTACAGGAAAAAGTACGATAGAGTGTGTTAAAATGTGTCTCTGTGTGTGAACATTGTCAATACAATTGTTTTTAAAGATTTGTTTATCTGAAAGAGTGACAGAGTTGGGGGCAGGGCAGAGAAAGAGAGTCTTCCGTCTGCTGGTTCATTCCCCAAATGGCCACAACAGCCAAGTCAGAGGCAGGTCAGAGGGAGGAGCCAGGCATTCCAGCAGTCTCTCACATGGCTGCCAAAGAACCAAGTACTTGGGCCATCTGCCACTATGGTCCCAGGTGTAGGGAACTGGATAGAAAGCAGAGCAGCTCAGACTCAAACCAGTGCTTCAGTATGAGATACCAGTGTCACAGGATGCTGGCTTAACCCAATGTACCACAACTGTGACACCTGTCAATACAATTTTTTATCTTCATCAATACAATTTCTAAAGACAAATTTTAAATGTATTGTTTTGCCTTCATGAAAGGCTTTAAGGTAAAATATTATTTTATTTCCTTGTGAAAATTACACTCTTCAGAGGTAAACTTTTTTTTTTTTAAGTATTTTCCCTTACCTCTAAAGATGAGCCCATTAGAACTGCCTGGGTGAAGTAAGAATTGTAACATGGTTTTCTTTCCGCTTTTGTAGTTGTGGTAAGACTAATACAAATATATTTAAGGCTAATGGAAGGCCGGCGCCGCGGCTCACTAGGCTAATCCTCCGCCTAGCGGCGCCGGCACACCGGGTTCTAGTCCCGGCCGGGGCGCCGGATTCTGTCCCGGTTGCCCCTCTTCCAGGCCAGCTCTCTGCTATGGCCAGGGAGTGCAGTGGAGGATGGCCCAGGTGCTTGGGCCCTGCACCCCATGGGAGACTAGGAGAAGCACCTGGATCCTGGCTCCTGCCATCGGATCAGCGCGGTGCGCTGGCTGCAGCGGCGGCCATTGGAGGGTGAACCAACGGCAAAGGAAGACCTTTCTCTCTCTGTCTCTCTCTCACTGTCCACTCTGCCTGTCAAAAAAAAAAAAAAAAAAAAAAAAAAAAAAAGGCTAATGGAAGAAATTCCAGGAGTTATACATTTGATACAAATAATAATTAAGGAGCATATGCTGAACTTTATATTATTACTTAATGGTTAGAATAATACAATATACTCCAGCAATAAGTTCCTGCCAAATTTCCCTTCTCATTTTTAGTATTTAAACAAACAAATCTAAAAACCCAAAGCACCACGACTATTCAGACAAATCCTGAATCATCTTCCCAAATGCAACATGTTATTGACTCAAAATTTTTATTACAATAGAGTTAGGAATAACTCCAAATGAAACATGATGAAACAACTCTCAGAGGAGGGAAATTCTTTGAATTCCCAGTGTGGAGCATGTCCTGAACTTCGTATATGCAATGGGAATGTGGCCAAGCAGCTTCCTGAGATGTTCATTAGTGCTAATGGGAGGGACAGAGCCAAGGTACATAATAAATGTGCAGCCCTCGAAGTGCTGGTATATGTGGGGAAACCAATTAGCATCGCAGGGATCAACACCTCTAGCATTTGTCCATTGGGGATCTCTTCTCTTATGGAGAGTGTCTTCTATCATTTTTAGCTGATCTTCACACCACCTTTGAAAGCAGAATTCTTCTCTACAAGTGGGTAAAATGATTGGCTATTTTACTTTTATCACCCAGCTGGGAGAAAGAACCCAAAGATTCTTCAGTCCTTTCTTACTCTCTTCATATTCAAGAGGGGGAGTTTGAAGAAACCCTTCAGTATCATTTAATAATCGAGGGCAGAATCATTTGATCTTTGCTTCAGAAATTTGATGACAAAAATAATTCTTTTCCAAGTACTATGATTACAAGAGCCTGTATTTGGTGGAGACCACTGCTGGCAATGTGATGCTGGACCAGATGAAACGTATGATCTGACACAAAAGCACGGATTAAGCCAAGTGCTCATGCTCTGATATGGCCTCATGACTCACAGTGTGACCTCAAATAACTTCTCCAACGCAGCTCTCCTATCTGCACAATGGGTAATAAATTCATACTTCATAGTATGGAAACTCAGTTCATTAGTGTACATAAACAAAACTTCAAATAATCCTTGTGCTGTCCACTCCTCAGATATTCAGGTTTGGAAGCAGGGAGAGGCACAACTCTCTTCATAGTAAAAGTTAAATGACAGAGAATCATTTTTTAAATTTTTAAAATTTATTTGAAAGAATTATTGAGGGGGGGAGAGGGAGAGAGAGGAAATGAGGGAGAGAGAGAGAATGAGAGAGTCCACCTGCTGCTTCACTCCCCAAATGGCTTCAATGGCTAGGGCTGGGCCAGACAAGCTAGGAGCCAGGAGCTTCTTTCAGGTCTCCCAGGTGGGTACAGAAGCCCAGGGACTTGGGCCATCTTCCGCTGCTTTCCCAGGTGCAATAGCAGGGAGCTGGATCAGGAGTGGAGCAGCTGGGACTTGAACTGGCGCCCATATGGAATGCCAGTGTTGCAGGCAGCAGCTCTACCTGCTATGCCACAACAGTGCCAGGACAGAGAATCTTAAATAGTCTGAAAGTATTTCAAATCAAGTTTGCTGTTTACAATCTTTTATGTTTTGACAATTTTAACAGTTCATTATTTACCTTGGTTGGAAATCAACTACAACAGATATATCTAAATGACCAGTGTTCGCTCCAACTGGCACAAGGGATGCTTTTCATTAACCTGGGTGATCAGATCTCTGTGAGTCCATAGAAAATATGCCAGGAATGACTTCATGTAGGCAGCATTTTATGTCAAGAATTTGGTGGAAAATAGTAATTAGAGTTTAGAAATATATCATCTAGCACTGGAGGAAACTCTGTGTTTCTTAAAAGGCACTACCAGATGAAGCAACTGACTTTAAAAAATTTATTTATAAAAAGGAGACAAATTACATGTATTTCATATATACAATTTTAAAAGCATAATGATACTTTCCCCCACCCTTCCTCCTTGCTCTCACTCTTCCCCTCTCTCCTTTTCTTAACTTTCTTTTACATTTACGATGACATACTTTCAACTTTCTTTACAATCTCTACTAAGTAAAAAATTCAACAAGTAGTAAGTAGAAAAGCCACAAGGTCCCCTAAGGCCCCATTGGTGGGAATGTAAACTCATACGATCCTTATGGAAGACCGTATGGAGATTCCTCATAAATCAGAAAATAGATCTACCATATGACCCTGCCATTCCATTCCTAAGAATTTACCCAAAGTAAATGAAATAAGTATATGTATCCCCAAGTTTATAGCAGCTCAGTTCACAATAGCTAAGACATGGAATCAACCCAGATGTCCCTCAACTGATGACTGGTTAAGGAAATTAGGGTAATATATACACTATGGAATACTACTCAGCCACAAAGAAGCAATTGACTTTTACTGGCTGCTTTGTATGAATGTCTGTCTTTGATGCGAGTTGTTCATTTCTGGCTTTCTCTGTGTGTGTGTGTCTCAGCAGCACACAGCAGTTTTTCTAGTATTATAATTCCACCATAGGCACTTGAAGGTCAGGAACTATATTTTTCATACTTACTGCATAAGAACAAATACTTAGTGGGTGATTATTAATGTTTTTTGTTGTTAGTGTAGTAACTAATTGTAGCTTCTAATGTAATTAAGGATTAAAAACAGCTTTATCTGAGTCATTAAAGGAAACAGAAGTATGTTAGTTCAGTGCCCTAGAGTTCTCAACAAATACATAGGAGGATTCTTAAGGGTTTTCCTAGTGCTTGATTCAGATTCCTTCCCTTTATCTCATTGTCTGAGACTAATGAGGTTCATATCCAAACCTGGCAATGAACCATCATGAGCCACCGGGGAGACATAACCAGCAATGCCTGTCTGTCACTGCTTCCCGTCTAGCCACGGCCCGCACTCCAGTTCCTCAGTCTTTCTCTGTGACTCTCTGATGGAACCTGTGATTTCAGGCAGCTCACACCACAGTCAAGTCTAATTCTCTTAATTTCCCAAGATGGGATGGGGTGGCCCTAGGAATCTTACATTCCTGTGGCTCACCCAAAGACCAGCAACTGCAGAGGAAAGAGTTGACAAAGGTCCCCAGCTGCCATGGTCTGCTGTGTAGCACTGTTCTTGGGCCCAAGGCCTCATTTCTTATGACCAGTGAAGAGCATCGGAGGGACACGGAGACAGACCCATTCCCAGGTCCAGGAGGCTGAAGTGCCTTTTGGTGGGTGCCTTGCCTTGAGGACTCCTCAATAGCCTTGTCAAACTTTCCTTAATACTACATCTAGGACTTGCCTCTCTATTTCAAATATTTGCAAATATTTGCAAATCTGGGGGCAGATTTGCAAAGAGGTCTCACGGCTTGCCCAGTCTTTCCATTTTCTCTCACAGTCATTTCCTAAAATAACTTCATGTTCATTGAATCCAGTCTTAACCTCTGTTTCTCAAAGAACTCAAACCTAGGGAAGGCAAGCTTTTATACTAGGGATGGCAAGTTGTAAACAGAGATGCCCATCCTTTGAGCAGTTTTGGAACTGGAAGGACCTTGTCCCACTGTCTCTGAATGTCTCCTCTTACAGCCCTGTGTTGAGAAGGATTCCAAAGCCACAAGTATGTTGGCAAATGTGCCACCACTCTTCAGAAGGTAGTGCTAATTGAACATGCCTAGGTATGAAACAGAGCTGTGCTGAGTTAGTATCTGCCAAGGGTGCAGTGGTTATGATAGAACAGAAGGCAGGCAGTTGCCACCATGACTCAAACCTGTTAGCAGAAACTGAGTGTGAAGGTGGTAGATGATGATGGTTTAGTTTTAGGGAGCCCATTCCTTTACCAGACTTTTTTTTTTTTTTGGTCAAGTTTATCTAGGAGCCTCAGGAACATTTGTATGTTCCAAAAACCCATGCTAGTTGGTGCATAACATCTCCATTAAAATCCAGTTCTGTATCTTAGCCTCCCACTTGCTGCTTTTGCCACACAGTAGGCTATTTTCTAGCACTTGAACTTTTCTATTAAACAAGCTTTTACTGAAGTAGTAGTTACACTACTTACCCAGATCTGATCATTACACATGGTATATACATATAATGTCGTGCTGCAGTTCATAAATATGTACAAGGACACTGCAAAAAGTTCACAAAAAATGGAATTAAAACATGAGTGTATGTTGGGGAAAAATTTTGAAAACCATGAGTAGTTTTTTTCTTTTTTTAATATATATATTTTTTATTTGACAGGTAGAGTTATAGACAGTGAGAGAGACAGACAGAGAGAAAGGTCTTCCTTCCGTTGGTTCACTCCCCAAATGGCCACTACGGCCAGCGCTGCGCTGATCCCAAGCCAGGAGCCAGGTGCTTCTTCCTGGTCTCCTATGCGGGTGCAGGGGCCAAAGCACTTGGGCCATCTTCCACTGCCCTCCTGGGCCACAGCAGAGAATTGGACTGGAAGAGGAGCAACCAGAACTAGAACCTGGTGCCCATATGGGATGCTGGCACCACAGGCGGAGGATTAACCAAGTGAGCCACGGCGCCAGCCCCGCATAGTTTTTTCATAATATGCATTTTTCATAAACTTTTTAAAGCTTCCACATATGCATGGATTTCAAAAATTTTTGCACCCAAATAAATGAATCTTTTACTCTGTTTTCTTTTCTAAGATTTATTTTATTTATTTGAAAGGCAGAGTTACAGAGAGAGAGAAGGAGAGACAGAGAGAGAGAGAGATCTTCCAACTGCTGGTTCTCTCCTGCAACAGCCAGGACTAGTCCAGGCAGAAGCCAGGAGCCAGGAGATTCTTCTGGGTCTCCCATGTGGATTCAGGAGATCAAGCACTTGGGCCATTTTCCACTGCTTTCCCAGGCACATTAGCAGGGAACTGGATTGGAAGTGGAGCAGCTGAGACATGAACTGGCACCTGTATGGGATACTAGCATCGCAGGAAGCAGCTTTACCTGTTTACCACAACACCAGCCTGTTAACTCTGTTTTCTATGAACTTTTTGAAGTACACTTGTAAAATTACAGTCAGTTAAAAATAAAAATACATTAAAAATAAAATCAGATCAATTTAAATAAGCTGAAAATTTTTAATTAAAGCAATATACACACATAGCTTTCAAAGTCTAACATAGGTGGTATTTAAAGATTTATAAGAAAAACATTTGGGGCCAGCATTGTGGAATAATGGGTAAAGCCGCTGCCTGCCCATCCCACATGGGCACTGGTTCGAGTCCCTGCTGCTCGACTTCCGATTCAGCTCTCTGCTATGGCCTGGGAAAGCAGTAGAACATGGCCCAAGTCTTTGGGCCCCTGCATCCATGTGGGAGACCCAGAAGAAGCTCCTGGCTCCTGGTTTGGATCAGTGCAGCTCCGGCCGTTGCGGCCAATTGGGGAGTGAACCAGTGGATAAAAGAGCTCTCTCTCTCTCTCTCTCTCTCTCTCTCTGCCTCTCCTTCTCTCACTGACTTTCAAATAAATAAGTAAATAATTTTTAAAAAGAGAGAGAGAGAGAAAGAAAAGACAGTCTTTCTCTGCATTGCCTTTTATTTCTGTTCCCCAGAAGCAATCCCCCACAACTCTGCTAACTACCTCAACTAGTATTTACTTTCCTGTTACTAATCTTGCATGTGCTATTATTTCTTGGTTTATCAACCTAAGAAGGCATTCACTGACTGCACTGCATGCCAAATAAGGATTTACTTCATAACTATGTCCTACTATTTTCCTTTTCCCTAATGCTCCAACACTCACTTGTTTTCCTAAACCAATAATCAATGTTGACACCATTTTGACTACCAAATATTACTCAACTAGAATAATGCCTCCTTTTGTCTATAAATGTGTATTTCTGCAGGAGTTAATAGTTCTTATGGTTTTTATATCTTTTTATATCTTTTTTAAAGATTTGTATTTATTTTTTGACAGGTAGAATTACAGATGGTGAGAGAGAGAGAGATAGAGAGAAAGGTTTTCCTTCCTTTGGTTCACTCCCCAAATGGCCACAATGGACTGAGCTACGCTGATCCAAAGTCAGGAGCCAAGTGCTTCTTCCTGGTCTCCCACACGGACCAAGTCCCACCAAAGACTTGGGCCATCTTCTACTGCCTTCCCAGGCCATAGCAGAGAGCTGGACTGGAAGAGGAGCAACCAGGACTAGAACCAGCGCCCATCTGAGATGCCAGCACCGCAGGCAGAGAATTAACCTAGTGCGCCACGGTACTGGCCCCAGATCTTATTTTTTATTAATCCTATTATTAATTTTCTGGGTTCCAGGAACACTCCTTAGTGAAACCCTTTGTCCTCCTGATCCAATCTATGCTGATTTTTCCCTGAGCTCGCTGCATGACTGCTTGCCTAGACTTGTCTCTTGGGAATAACATTCTCTATTTTCCTACATCTGAAGTTTCTCTCTTTCTTGGTTTTACTCATTCATTTTGATGCTCTGTCCATACTTTCAGTCTGCTGCTGTCCCTCCTTGGACCTCCTTCTATTGTTAGCAGCTTCCAAAGAAAGATTGAAAAAGACATAGATGTATTTAGTAGTAGCATAAAGTAAATATCTCCACACTCTCCTGTCATTTATTTAGGTAGTTACATATTTCTAATATGAACTTTGGGAGAGTACTTCTAAAGTCTGTGGAAAATGGAACCAAATGTTTTTATTTCAGTGTAATAGCATTTTTGGAAATCCATGCACAATTTTTTCATCATTAAGTGTTTCCTGCAACCTTACTGAAGACTTTTTATATAGTCTAGGATTAAAACCACATCTAGGAAGATAATGTCTCCCCCTTGTTACTTAAAAGGTACTTTTCTAGATTCTGACATTGCTATTGAGAAATCTAAGGTCATTCTTTATTTCAGCCCCTTTGTTCTATTGTTTTTCTCCCATGGAAGTTTTTAGGTTCTTCTTATCCCTTGGGCGCTGAAATTTCACCATAAAATTCCACACTGTATGGTATTAGTTTAAGTTCAGAGATGAAGTAGTTGTGCAATAGGTTTATTGGGTACTTCTCAAAAACAGCATTTGTAAGGGATAAGAAAAGCAGGATAGGGCAGAGATAGAAGTTGAACCTTGGTGCAGTTGAAAAAGAGACTTCAGTCAATCCTATAGGTGACTTCTGGAACTGGAGCAACTCTTCAGAATTGGCCCACCTTGAGCAAATAGGATGCACCTTTATTCTCTCCCACCTGTTGATCAGTCATGGATTCAGGCTATTCCCCAAAGAACTTGGCCTTGGGTGAGATGGCACCCTTTGGCCAAGGGCAATTGCCCAAGAGAGTTGTTTAAGAACCAAGAGCCGCCAACATCGCCCTGATGTGGTGTAATAAATGCCTTGGTCCCATAGGAAAATGAGAGTAACATGAGTCTTGTGGGGAGCAACTGGGAGCAACTCGGACTAGACTAAGTTACTGGAATTAAGACTTATTCTATGCATCTGCTTTCCCACAATATGGCGCTGAGAAGGGAAACAGCTTCTACACAGCTGCCTCCAGTTCAACCAATAAACTGTGGGACCTGCTCCTGATTGGAGGAGAGCAGCGTACTCGGCGTGTGGGCAGCCGAGTTAGGATTGGCGGAGGAGGACTATAAAGGAGGAGAGAGACGGCATGCACCAGGAACATCTAAGGGGAACATCCGAAGGAACACCTGTGCAGCCCCCGAGAGAGCCGGCCGGCGGTGTGCCGCTCCCCCGCGGAAGTGGGGAATGTGGCAGGGGAAACCGCCCTTCCACGGAGGTGGAAGGGCCGGTAGCCAACGCGGGAAGAACCAGCAGCAAACCCGGGGAGGGCCGAGCAGACGAAAGAACAGCGCAGGGTCCTGTGTCGTTCCTCCACGAAGACGGGGAGCGACATAATGGTGCCGTGACTCGGATGTGAAGCCTAGGCAGGGTTTGGTGTCGTTCCTCCATGAAGAGGGGGAGCGACATAATGGTGCCGTGACTCGGATAGGAAGCCTAGGCAGGGTTTAGTGTCGCTCCTCCACGAAGAGGGGGAGCGACAAGTCTTAGTTAAATTATTGTACCGAGCTCTTTTGTGGGACTCATTCATTCTGAACAGTTATATCCTTTAACTGTGGGAAATGTTACTGAGTTTTGTCTCTAATAATTTCCTCTCCTTTTTTCCTCTACAAGCCATACTTTGTTTCTCTAGGATCGGCCTTAACTAATCTTATCTTTCTTCTTTTATTGACAATCTATTGATCAGTTCAATTTATATAACAAGATTTTTCTTCAACTTTATTTTCCAAAAGATCTCCAAAAGATTTGATTGGAGCACCAGACATACATGCTATGTGGAGTCATAGTTTACTTGTCACTTATCCTTTATCATAATTTTGTGGAATGGTTGAAGAATAAACAAACACATGTTCTCTATTGACAATTGAGACTAGGAATGATCAGTTACAGATTTTCTTTATGAGGTCTGCCACTGTTCCTTTTTGAATCCCTGCATTCCAAGTGTGATCAAAGAGAATCTACTCAACTGAAGGTGAAAGCAGAGAGTAGGATGTGATGTTTATCAAAGAGCTTTCTGAAGACTTAATAGAAATTTATTACGATTCAGAGAAATTTAAAGTTGAGTGTTTTTTTTTTAACTTTTTTTTAAATCTTTTTTTTTTTTTTTTTAATTTGAAAGTCAGAGTTACACAGAGAGAGGAGAGGTCTTCCATCCAATGGTTCACTCCCCAGATGGCTTGGGCCATCTTCTACTGCTTTCCCAGGCCACAGCAGAGAGCTGGATAGGAATTGGAGCAGCCAGGTCTTGAACCAGCGCCCATATGGGATGCCAGCACTGCAGGCCAGGGCGTTAACCCACTGCGCCACAGCACCAGCCCCTAAAGTTGAGTGTTAAATGTGACTTCTCACAGAAGTCCATAGGTCCAGTTCATTTTGAGGCATCAGCTGGGTGTTTAATTAATCCTCACTTTGCCATGAGTTTCAGGAAACAAAGCACATGTCCTCATTTGGGGTCTCTTGAGTACATCTCTACAGGCTGAGTCTATTAGAACCAAATTTTAAAAACAAGGCCTCTTTTTACTTCTAAAGACTTTCCAACAATGTGATTTTTAACCCAGGACTTGTCGCTCTTCAGGATGACTGGTGGTGGGAAATTCCATTCTCTCCATTACTCTACAGCTTTCAACAGAGCCATGTATTTCTCGATGTTGACCACAAAAAGTCTCATGGAGCCACTTTCAGATGTATAGACAATTCATTCCAGTTCATGGAAAACACAGATAGCCCATGTACTGGGTCTGAATATTTGTGTCTCCCCTGTACCCTAATCCATACACAGAAACCTAATCTTAAGTATGATGGTATTAAAAGGTAAAGACAGGGGTGGACATTTGGCACATTGATTAAGTCACAGCTTGAAATGCCTGTATCCACATCAGAGTGCCTGCTTTGAGTCCTGGCTACTCTGCTTCTGATCCAGCTTCCTGCAAACACCCTAGGTGACGGCAGAAGATGGCCCAAATACTTGGGTCCCAGCCATCCATCCACATACAAGATCTGGATTGAGTTCTGTGCTCCTGGCTCAGCTTGGCCCAATCTTGGCTGTTGTAGGCGTTTTCAGAATGAACCAGCAGATGGAAGATCTCTCCCCTCCCCTCCCTTCTGTCACTCTGCCTTTTAAATAATAAATAAATATTTTAAAAATGCATAGATTTCAAAGATTTTTTGCATCAAAATAAACACATCTTTTAACTCCATTTTCCATGAACTTGTTAAAGCCCCCTCCAATAATTATAGGATTATTTTTTCGTGTACAAGAGTCCTATGTTTATACCCAGTGACTCTGAGGTCAGTCGCTGACATGTTCAAATCCCAGTGTTGTCTCTTCCCCTGTAGTGTGTCCTTGGGACTGCACTTTAATTTTCCCATGCTCTCGTTTTCTTAACTGTAAAATAGGAATAATTAAGATAACCTACCTTAGAGAGTTGTTACTAAATTACACAAGGGAATTCATGTAAAATATCTTTTTTAAAAAAGGTTTATTTTAGGGGGCCGGTGCTGTGGCATAGCGAGCAAAGCCACCGCCTGTAGTGCCAGCATCCCATATGGGTGCTGGTTCAAGTCCTGGCTGCTCCACTTCCGATCCAGCTCTCTGCTGTGGGCTGAGAAAGCAGCGGAAGATGGCCTAAGTCTCTGGGCCTCTGCACCCACATGGGAGACCTGGAAGAGGCTCCTGGCTCCTGGCTTTGGATCAGTGCAGCTCCAGCCGTTGTGGCCATTTGGGGAGTGAACTAGCAGATGGAAACTTTCTCTTTCTCTACCTCTGCCTCTCTGTAACTCTGCCTATCCAATAAATAAAATAAGTCTTTAAAAAAAGATTTATTTTATTCATTTTAAATGCAGAGTTACAGAGAGAGGTAGAGACAGAGAGGTCTTTCATCTCTGGTTCACTCCCCAAATGGCCGCAATGACGGGGGCTGGGCCAAGCCAAAGTCAGGAGCTTCTTCTGGGTCTCCCACATGGCTGCAGGGACCCAAGGACTTGGGCCATCCTTGCCATCCTCTGTTGCTTTCCCAGGCACATTAGCAGGGAGATGGATAGGAAGTGGAGCAGCTGGGTCTCAAACTGGCACCCATATGGGATGCCAGCACTGCAGGCCCGGGCTTCGAGCTGCTGAGCCACAGCTCTGGACCCCACATAAAATGTCTTGACATGTCTTTTGCTTAGTGAACAAATATTAACTACCATTATTATTAAGAGAGTTACTGCTGCCTTTTCTGCTTGATAGTTTCTGTGTGATTTTTACATTTACGTTATGTATTTGCACAGGATGCAAGTGATATAAACTGGAAAATTCAGGGGCAGGCATTGTGGCACAGCGGGTTAAGCAGCTGCTTGGGACCCATATCCCAAACTCCTGTGCCTGGGTTTCAGTCTACCTACTCTGTTTCCGATTCAGCTTCCTGTTAACGCGCCTGGGAAGGCATCAGATGATTACTCAAGTACTTGGATTTCTGAACCAAGTAGTGTTCTGGGCTCCTGGATTCACCTTGGCCTGTCCTGGATGTTGTGGGCATTTAGGGAGTAATCAGCAGATTGGAGATCTCTCTCTCTCTCAGGGGCCGGCGCTGTGGTGCAGCAGGTTAAAGCCCTGGCCTGAAGCACCGGCACCCCATATGGGTGCCGGTTCTAGTCTCAGCTGCTTCTCTTCCAATCCAACTCTCTGCTATGGCCTGGGAAAGCAGTGGAAGATGGTCCAAGTCCTTGGGCCCCTGCACCCACGTGGAAGACCCGGAAGAAGCTCCTGGCTCCTGGCTTCAGCACAGCTCTGGCTGTTGCGGCCACCTGGGGAGTGAATCAGTGGATGGAAGACCTCTCTCTCTGTCTCTACCTCTCTCTGTAACTCTTTCAAATAAATAAAATAAATCTTAAAAAAAAAAAAAGATTTCTCTCTTTCCTCCATCTGCATCTCTCCTTCTGTCACTCTGCTTTTCAACTAAATCAATGCCTTCTTTTTACAGAAAGGTTAAGCTGGACTATTCAGGCTCCTTTATGGATACTACTGATGAAAACACCTTGAAGGTCAGAGCTAGGAGTAGATGTTGAGCTCAGCTAGTAAGATGACCCTTCTAGTTGGCCTGAATCCCCTGTTCTGATAAATTCAGGAGTAGGGCTCCCAGTTCTCCAGTTTTGTTCCCTTCTCCTCTTGATATGAAAGAGAGGCTTCAGGAGTCCTTGACCAATTTCACAGCTGACAATTGTCTGCCAGTCTGCATTGTTCAAAAGATGACTGATAATGAGGAGCTTCCTAATTACCCGAGCTCCAGCCTTGTCAGACCATAAAATCGCTTCACGAGATGAAGCTAATTGGTACTGTCAAGGAGAAAAATTCAGAAAGACCTAGATAATAAGCAGATATGGAATTAAGTTCAGATCACTCTTTTCTATTGTTTCTGTTCATAGCACTCACATAACTAACCTTTCATCTCACTGTTCACATATTGGAAAAGAAGTGGGTTTTGTCCTTTTCTCTGCTTCCATGGTGTGTGGTGAGAGAAGAACTCAATAAAAAATTATCCTTATTTCTCCGTGGCAGAGGAATGTAAAAGCTAAAACTGGAAAAGCACAGATAAAATCTCATTCAGTTAGTTTTTAGGGTTCCAGTAACCTGTCTTGTAGAATGAACTTGGGTTTTTCAAGCACAAGACAAGGTTTCAAGCCCAATCCTCCTACTCAAAATACTTGGGAGTGTGAGCGTCTTACATCACTACCCAGAGGCTTAGTTTCTACATTTGTATGTTTGTTTTCATTTGTTTGTCTAGTCATTTATTTATTTGTTTAGTCATTTATTTATTTATTTAAAATGTAGAGAAATAGAGAAAAATACAGGGAAAAAGAGAGAGAGAGAGAGACATCTGCTGGGTCTCTCCCCAAATGCCTTCCATGGCTGGGCTGGGCTAGACCAAAGCAAGCAATAGGAACTCAATGTAAGTCTCCCATATGGGTGGGAGGAACCCAAGTACTTGAACCATCACTGCTGCCTCCCGGGGTCTGCATTAGCAGGAAGCTAGTCAGGAGCCAGAGGTAGCTGTCAAACCCAGGCACCCTGATTTGGAACACAGGTACTCTGATTTGGAATTCAGCTTCTTTTTCTTTTTTTTTTTCAACTTTTATTTAATAAACATAAATTTCCGAAGTACAACTTTTGAATTATAGCAGCTTTTCCCCCCATAACCTCCCTCCCATCTGCAACCATCCCATCTCCCACTCCCTTTCCCATCCCATTCTTCATCACAATTCATTTTCAATTATCTTTATATACAGAAGATCAACTTAGTATATACTATGTAAAGATTTCAACAGACTGCACCCACAAAGACATGCAAATTATAAAGTACTGTTTGAGTAGTAGTTTTACCATTAATTCACATAGTACAACACATTAAGGACAGAGGTCCTACATGGGGAGCAGGTGCACAGTGACTCCTGTTGTTGACTTGACAATTGACATTCTTGTTTATGGCTTCAGTAATCACCTGAGGCTCTTATCATGAGTTGCCAAGGCTATGGGAGCCTCTTGGATTCACCAACTCCGATCTTATTTAGACAAGGCCATATTCAAAATGGAAGTTCTCTCCTCCCTTCAGAGAAAGGTATTGCCTTCTTTGATGGCCCGTTCTTTCCGCTGGGATCTCACTCACAGAGATCTTTCATTTAGGTCATTTTTTTTTTGACACAGTGTCTTGGCTTTCCATGCCCGCAAAACTCTCATGGGCTTTTTAGCCAGATCTGCATGCCTTAAGGGCTGATTCTGAGGCCAGAGTGCTGTTTAGGACATCTGCCATTCTATGAGTCTGCTGTGTATCCCGCTTCCCATGTTGGATCGTTCTCTCCTTTTTAATTTTATCAGTTAGTATTAGCAGACACTAGTCTTGTTTATGTGATCCCTTTGACTCTTAATCCTATCATTATGATCAATTGTGAACTGAAATTGATCCCTTGGACTAGTGAGATGGCATTGGTACATGCCACCTTGATGGGATTGAATTGGAATCCCCTAGCACATTTATAACTCTACCGTTAGGGGCAAGTACGACTGAGCATGTGCCGAACTGTACATCTCCTCCCTCTCTTATTCCCACTCTTATATTTAACAAGGATCACTTTTCAGTTAAATTTAAATGACTAAGAATAATTGTGTGTTAATTAAAGAGTTCAACCAATAGTATTAAGTAGGACAAAAAAATACTAAAAGGAATAAAATAGTAAGTTGTTCCTCGACAGTCAGGACAAGGGCTGATTAAGTCACTGTTTCTCATAGTGTCCATTTCACTTCAACAGGTTTCCTTTTAGGTGCTAAGTTAGTGTCACCGATCAGGGAAAACATATGATATTTGTCCCTTTGGGACTGGCTCATTTCACTCAGCATGATGTTTTCCAGATTCCTCCATTTTGTTGCAAATGACCACATTTCATTTTCTTTTACTGCTGTATAGTATTCTATAGAGTACATATCCCATAATTTCTTTATCCAGTCTTCTGTTGTTGGGCATTTAGGTTGATTCCATGTCTTAGCTATTGAGAATTGAGCTGCAATAAACATTGAGGTGCAGACTGTTCTTTTATTTGCCAATTTAATTTCCTTTGGGTAAATTCCAAGGAGTGGGATGGCTGGGTTGTATGGTAGGGTTATATTCAGGTTTCTGAGAAATCTCCAAATTGACTTCCATAGTGGCTTTACCAGTTTGCATTCCCACCAACACTGGATTAGTGTCCCTTTTTTACCCCTACATCCTCACCAGCATCTGTAACCACTAGGCTAAATGTCAACCCCACTTGTAAAACCAACAAACAATAAAAAGAACATTGACTTCACAGGGATTCAAATATGGTGAAGTAGATACAATCATAAGCATAGGGGCTCCCTACAGTACATGATCAGTGATTTTTTTTTCTGGAAATGAAACATATAGAACTCTTCTTATTAGATGGATTAAAAAAATTATTTGAAAGGTAGAGAGACAGAGACAGAGAGATATCTCTCATCTGCTGATTCCCCAACTGCCTGCAACAGCTGGAGCTGCGCCAGTCTGAAGCCAGGAGCCTGGGACTCTATCTGAGTCTCCCACATGAGTGGCAGGGACTCAAACATAGGTACTGATATGGGAGGCAAACTTCCCAAATGGTGTATTAACTGCTGTGCCAAATGTCCAACCCAGATGTTTTAAAAATACAATTTTCAGACACTTGCTTTCTAATACCTTGTTTCTACTATAATTCCAAGCAAGTACACTTGAAAAAAAAATGTCTGAAGAGGGTATTTAAATAAACTCCCTATCAGTGTCATAGAAATTAAGCTCTCTGAAATGCATCTTTTAGATATATCATATATGAGCAAACATTTATGTTGAAGTGTGTGTGACACATTATAGACTACTAACCTTACCATCCTTCAACATGAATAATATTATGTATGAATAATATTGTGCACACCATAAAAATAAATCGAATACACTGCATATTCAGATTCATATGATACAATCTTAAAGGTAGTTTTAAGTGAAAAACAGTACATGTGTATGTTTTCCTAGCCATAGTATTAACAAAAAGACACAAACCTGAGCACATTTCAAAAAATTTGTGGAGAAACAGACTTAAAAGATAAGTTTATTTTGGTGAAAAATATGCATGAATTTCAATTTTTTTGGCACCAAAGTAAATTTACCCTTGAGATTCACTTTCTGTGAACCATTGGAGGTACCCTCATACTTATACATGATATCTATGCAAAAATAAAGCAAAAATTGGAAACTATGAATAACTTTCAGCAGGAAAGGATTGGGGGTCACAGAGCAGTTTGTCTGTGGTTTGCTTCCCAAAGGTCCACGTGTTGGGAACTTGGTCTCCAGCATGGTGAGGTGGGGCACACTGCAGCCTGCAAAAGGTCCAGCCTAGTGGGAGGTCACTAGGGTTATTGCCCATAGAAAAGATTACATAGTTCTTATGGGCCCATAGTGAGTTCCTACAGGGTGAGTTTTTTTTAAAAGAGTGAGCTTTGGCCATTGTTGCTCTTTGGCTTCCTGTCTCACTGTGCTCCTCATCCATGCTCCTACTGGGATGGTATCTGCCATGATGGGACACATCCAAGGGGCTCTCACCAGATCCACCAACATGTTGTTTGAACTTGGAATATTCAAAACTGTGAGCTCAATAAACCTCTTTTCTTTACATGTCATTCAGCCTCAGGTATTTAGTTATAGTAATGAAAAGCAGTCTAATAGAGATGAAAGCTCATTTTTGTAGAATTTGAATTTTTTACTGATGTGTGCATAATTTGCTTTAAAAAGAAAGAAAAGAGTGTTGAGATTCAGACAATCATGTCTTTCTCCAGGAAGCTCTTTTGAAAATGTCATTAGAGAACCTAGAGGAGCTGTCATTGTGGCACAATAGGTTAAGTTGCTGCCTGTGATGCTGGCATCCCATATCAGAGCACTGGTTTGAGTCCTGGCTACTCTACTTCTGATCTAGTTCCCTGCTAAAGAGCAAGAGAAAACAGCAGAAGGTAGCCCAAGCATTTGGGCCCTGTCATCCAAGTGGGAGACTCAGATGGAGTTCCTGGCTTCTAGCTTTGACCTGGCTCACCCTCAGCAGTTTCAGCCATTTAGGGAGTGAAGAGAGAGGATAAAAGATCTCTTTATTTATCTGTCACTCTGCCTTTCAAATAAATAAAATAAATCTTTATAAAAAAGATCCTAGAGCTGATGAATTTCAGAGATGACAAGAAATCTGGGTTTACCTCTGTCAGTAACTCCAATTGCAGGCCCTTAAATCAGAATCTCCCAGAAAGCTTGTTAAATACACAGAGTTAAGGGTCATGTCCCAGAGCTACTGATACAGAATTGCAGCATGTAGAAGAAGGGCTGCAGATGAAGAATTCACATTAAAAAGTAACGTCCTGGGGTGACCCGGTTAAGCTGCTGGTTGGGATACCCACATCCAACATCAGAGCTGGTTCAGTTCTTGGCTACTTTTCTTCTGATTCAGCTTCCTGCCAACGTACCTGGGAGGCAGCAGATGATGGCTCAAGTAGCTGAGTTCCTGACACCCATTTAAGAGACCAAGATAGAGTTCCCGTATCCTGGCTTCAGCCTGGCTCAGTCCTGGCTGCTGTGGGCATTGGAGGAGTGAACCTTGGATGGGAGATCTTTCTCTTCTCTATCCTTCTCTGTGAGTTACTCTGCCTTTTAAGTAAATAAATACATAAAATAAACATTTTTAAAAAATTAAATTCTTTTTTTTTTGATATGCAGGGAAGTTTAGTTAACTATTGGTCTAGGGCAAAAATCTTCAGTGATTTCCAAATTAAGCTATTTAAAATAGCTTAAGGTGTCAAACCAGTGCCTGGAGCTCATGGTTGGAATTTATGGAAGCAGCAATGACTGGAAGAATATGGGAGCAAGGTCAAGAGCAGCAATTAGTGGATAAGGTAAGAGACACACAAAAAAGCTTTGCTTTCTACTACTGTGCATTTTGGGAGACTATTGCACATTTCTTTTAATAAAGAGATTCTGCTATTAAAAATATTTGAAAATTAGCTTTCATTTGAAGAAAAATATTCTTATGACATCCTTCCAAATGATGGCCCAGGCCAAGACAGACTAAAAGCCAAACTTTTTTTTCTAGCCTTCTTTGCCCAAGTACATCTATCCATAAAGATAACTTGTATGTACACACATGTATATGTACACAACCAGATGATACACATACATGTAGATAACCTACTATAGGAACAGAGACATTTTATATCTTCCAACACAAGGACAGCAACATTTTTAGTAAAGGCAAGAGAGAAATTTCTAAATTGTTATTTATTTGAAAGGCAGGGTGACAGAGAGAGGGAGTGAAGCAGAGAGAAAGGTCTTCCATCTGCTAATTCACCTCCCCAAATGCCCACAACAGTTGGGATTGGCCAGGCTGAAGCCAGCATCCTGGAATTCCATCCCGGCTGCCCTTGTGGGTGGCAGGGACTCAAACAGTGAACCATCATCTACTGTCATCCCAGGCACATTAACAGAGGGGTGGATTTGAAGCAGAACATACAGGACTCAAAATGGCACTCTGATATAGGATGTGGGTACCCCAACTGATGGCTTAACTCCTTGAGCCAAAACACCCACCCCCAAGAGAGAAAATTTTTTAAACTTTGCAGACAGAACAGTCTTGGTCTCACCTATTCAACTCTGCCATTGTAGCACAAAAGCATTCAAAGATAATACATTAATGTCTGGGCATGACTGTGTTCCAACAAAACTTTACATATGACTACTGAAATTTGATCTTGATGCAATTTTTATACACCATGAAGCAATACTCATCTTTTCATTTACTTTCTACCATTAGGAAGTATAAAAACCATTCTTGTGAGACATAGGAAAATAAGCAGCAGGCTGTACTTAGCTACCCTGTAATAATTTGTCAACTGCTGTTGGGCCATCTAGTGTAAATGACTTTGACATTGTACCAAGCTATTCTTCTCTCTCAGCTTCAGTTTTCTTGATCTCAAATGGAGTTGATATGAGCCCAATAAAACAGAGTGAATGATACTGAATGATATTTATCAGTTTTTGCCTCTCCATACACTAATAAACTTACATCTGTTGGTTTTATTAGCCTACATTCTTTCAGTTACAAGTAATATGGAAAAAAGGCAAAGCTGACTGTGACAATTAAATTTTAAAAACTTTTTTTGTTGTTTTTACAGTGAAAAGCTCAGGAATAACTGCATGCAGAGGCTTAGGCAATGCCACTGTGCTGACTACGTTCTCAGACAAGTTCTCTCTCAGTGATGTGGTCTGGCAGCTCCAAGTTTACATTATCTTCAATTCATGTACAAGAAGAAAGAGAGGGTATTACTGTCAGGTGGTACCCAGACATCATCTTAGAATTAACTCTAACTGTACCTGATTGGCATAGCTTGAGCTATGTATACAGATATCTCTGAATCATTCATTATGGTTCAGTAGATATGACATTCTGTTGACTAGAGGTACTAGCCACACATCTCTTGGTGCAGAAGGTAGGGAGAGGGAGTGAAATCAACTCTGCTCAAACATATAGACAGAGAGTGGGAGAGAGATGATCCCTCAAAGAAAAGAAAAATTGGGATGCTGTTTATTACCTGATAAACAATAAAGAGCTCGTATTGTGGCACAGTGGGTTAAGCTTTGCTTGTGATGCTGGCATCCCATATTGGAATGCCGGTTCAAGTTTCAGATGACCCAGCTTCCTGCTAACAATCCTGGGAAGGCAGTGAAAAATGGCTTAAGTACTTGGTGCCCTGCTCTCCACGTGGGAGACCAAATGAAGCTCCTGGCTTCTGACTTAAGCCTGGCCCAGCCCTGGCTGTTGCAGTCCTTTGGGGAGTGAACCACAAATGAAAGATTCTTTCTCTTTCTCTCTTTCTCTTTCTCGCTCTCGCTCTTTCTCTCCCACCCCACCTCTGCCTTTAAAATAAATAAATTAATAAAAAAGCCTTTTAAAAATATTATAAAATAAAGAATGAGCAGTGGGCAGCAAAATATTTGTGAACTTCGGAAAACTCCAGAACTCCACAAAATCTGATATTGTTAAGAATCTGGCCTAACTTCTTTCCAACTGAGAGAAATGGAATGAGAGAGATCTGCATAGCTGATGACTGCTTTTGTAGTTGGTGTTTTGCAATATTTCAAAGAACTATTTCTTTTCAGTCATTATGCTGTTTATCTTTCCAGAGAGAAATGTCTTCAGAGAATTAGGTCCCTAAGATTTAATTTCTCCCAAGAGGTCTAATGCAGATAGTGTTCCCCTTTCTTGTTCCATTTCCTTATTCTCCATAAATTCCTTCTTCCCAGGTCTTCTAGAAGCTGAAAGTCCAACCACAGAGAGTTTAAGCTTTCTCTTGCTTATCAACCACCAGGCACTCAGCTGACATAAAGAGTAGAAAAGACCTCAGAATGTGGTCTTATCTACTGTCCTTAGGATACTGTTAGATCTTCTGTGACTGATCTTTTTCTTCAAAGAGTTCCCTACTAACGTTCCTAGACCAATGCTTGAGATTTAAACACACAAAATTATATCCCATAAACTGCAACTTTTATGTCTAACAATATAGACTTGAGTCTTTTGTAAAAAAATCTCTTCCCATTTGTATACCATGTTGGTGCTTTTTCTGCCATTCCAATGGGTCTAGTTCTTTTTCTCTTGTGCTCTCACTCTTGCATTATCTCTCTCTAAATCATTTTCTTTGTTCTAGTGACTTGTCTTGGTGACTTACTGAAAGTCACACAGCTAGTAATTGAGAGAGTTGCAATTTAAGCTCCATCTGTCCAATTCCAAAGCCCATTCCCTTTCCACTGTACTTCACTATTTTTATTCTTTCTCCTGGTCTATTATTCAGCACAGAGTGCTTGAGGATGTGCTTTGAATCAGCTGTAGCATATTAGGAATCACCAAAGACCCAGTCTCTGTCTACAAAAAACTTACAATGTAGTGAAATATGCCAGCAGTCATTTTAGTTAAATATAACTGGCATGGCAGAAGTATGCATGTGATGCAAAATTACATCTAAGGGCTAGATCTCTTGCCTGTGCTCCAGGCTCATATTATCAAGGACCTATTGCAATTTTTATTTGAGTTCTTCCCATTACCAATTGTTGCCTAAAATAATACTCAAAGCTTAGTGACTTAAAACAACAACAGTTTACTCTTCTTATCCATTTTTTAATCAACTGAACTCGACTGAGTGGTTCTTCTGCTAAGATCAACTCCTGTGTCTGCATTCAGGTAGGCGTTTGGTCAGGGCTGGAAGAAGCACATTGGACTCTGAGAGTCCTGCATTTCTCTGCCCATGGCCTCTCATCATTCAGAGGTCTACCCTGAGCTTCCTTACAACATAGTGGTTGATTCTGAGAGGCTTAAATGCACCCTTTTTTAAAATAATTTTTTAAGATTTATTTATTTATTTGAAAGTCAGAGTTACACAGAGAAAGGAGAAGCAGAGAGAGAGAGAGAGAGAGGTCTTCCATCCGATGGTTCACGCCCCAGGTGGCCGCAACGGCTGGAGCTGTGCCGATCTGAAGGCAGGATCCAGGAGCTTCCTCCAGGTCCCCCACGTGGGTGCAGGGGCCCAAGGACTTGGGCTATCCTGTACTGCTATCCCAGGCCATAGCAGAGAGCTGGATCAGAAGAGGAGCAGCCAGGACTAGAACCAGTGCCCATATGGGATGCTGGCATTTCAGACCAGGGCACTAACCTGCTGTGCCACAGCGCTGGCCCCTCAATGCACACTTAACAAGCCTCCACTTGCATCATGTTAGTGTCCCATTGGCCAAAAAGACATATGACCAAGTCCGGAATCATTGTGGGAGCATGACTACTGGGGCCACAGATCACTGGAGGAAAGCAATGAGATATTCTACCAAAGCAATCTAGCTTTCACTACCATATCTTAGACTGAAATCACAGAGTCCCTTCAAAAACAATTTTACATTGGTATTTTTATTTATGGTATCACCATTCCCAAAATTCAAGAGTAATTGTCAACTCTGATATCTATACTACTTCTAATAAGTTCCTATTGTCTATCAATTCCCTCTGTAAAATATTTCATTCACGTCCCTTCCTTTTTCCTACACCACGTATCTATATTGTTTAGGATAATTTGCTGGCTTAGAGGAACATAGGTGTGCACTGGTTACTACTCTGTTGTAAAGGGGTTACAGGTGTGAAATGATGGTTACTACCATGTTGTAAAAGGTTAGGGGTATTAAAAGTAGTGATCCTCAGTTAAGGATCTTAGATGAATACCTAAGGAGCTGGAATCTCTGGACTGGTCATCCCCGGCCAAGAGCTATCTTGTCTATTTGCCCTGGTGAACAATAAATTCATCATTTTTATATGAGTTATAATGTGAAGGTTTTGGAAAGTACTATTATAACTAAATCTCTTGCCTTATATTCACCATTCTTACCATTACCATGTTAATCTTAATTACTTTACTCTTCTTTCAATAATATAAGTTGTCTATTGCACATTGTCCAAGCTGGCATTTCTTCCACCTGGCTTGAATAAATTTTTCAATTTTTGCCCATTCCTCCACCAAAAACAAACAAAAAACCTTACTTCTACCAAACTGATCTGACCAGCACCTCCTAAGAATGCTTATTACTTTCTTCCTCCTTGCCTTAGGGGAATCCCATCCTCAGAAACTTCCAAACCCCAGCTCTCCTTCAAGTTCACTTCAAGTTCCTCACCCCTCATGGAGGCTGTCAGATTCTGCCTGTGGTGAGTGGTATCTCTGTTTTGCCACTGAGCTGCAAGAAGATATCTACAATTTCACAAAGGCCAATAAGGTAGCCACTAGTCTTTTGTTGTTGTTGTTAATTTTTTTTTTTTTTTGACAGGCAGAGTTAGTGAGAGAGAGAGAGAGAGAGAGAAAGGTCTTCCTTCCATTGGTTCACCCCCCCAATGGCTGCTAGGGCTGGCAGACTGTGCCTATCTGAAGCCAGGAGCCAGGTGCTTCTTCCTGGTCTCCCATGTCGGTGCAGGGCCCAAGCACTTGGGCCATCCTCCACTGCCTTCCCGGGCCACAGCAGAGAGCTGGCCTGGAAGAGGAGCAACCGGGACAGAATCCGGCACCCCAACCAGGACTAGAACCCGGGATGCAGGCGCCGCAGGTGGAGGATTAGCCTAGTGAGCCGCAGCACTGGCCTGTTGTTGTTAATTTAATTTTATCTTATTTTCCCAAAGAAATCTTTTATTTAAGGAATACAAACTTCATGCATTTCCTAAATACAACTTTAGGAATATAGTGATTCTTCCCACCATACCTGCCCTCTCACCCACACTTCCACCCTTCCTCCTCCTCCCTCTCCCATTCCCAGTCGTATTCTCCACTAACATCCATTTTCAATTAACTTTATACATAGAAGACCGACTCTATACTAAGAGTTCAATAATTTGCACACACAAAAAAATTGTTCCTCAACAGTCGAGACAAAGACTTTTCAAAGTCATTGCATTTTGAAGTTAACTTTTTTTTTAGAAACTTAATTAACTTTAAAGCAGCACCCAAGAATGATACATCTTCTGTGTGCACTTAGATATAATTATAATACAACTCTCTGAGGACAGAGGTCCTGCATGGGAAGTTAGTGCACAGTAACTCCTGTTGTTAATTTAACAATTAACACTCTTATGTATGATGCCAGTGACCACCTGAAGCTCTTGAAATGAGCTGCCTAGGCTATGAAAGCCTTTTGAATCCACAAACTCTGTCAGTATTTAAACAAGGCCGTAAGCAAAGTTCTCTCCTCCCTTCAGAGAAAAGTACTTCCTTCTTTGATTATCACTTCTTTCCACTGGGGTCTCACCCACCGAGGACCTTCATGTAGGATATTTTTTGCCACAATGTCTTGGCTTTCCATGCCTGAAATGCTCTCATGGGCTTTTCAGCCAGACTAGAATGCCTTAAGGGTTGATTTTGAGGTTGGAATGCTACTTAAAGCCATTGTCATTCTCTGAGTGCACAGTGTGGACTGCTTTCCATGTTGGACCTTTCACTCGTTTACAATTCTTTTAAAAATATATTTATTTATTTACTTGAAAGTCAGAGTTACACAGAGAGAGGAGAGGCAGAGATAGAGAAGTCTTTTTTTTTTTTTTTTTTTTTTTTTTTTGACAGGCAGAGTGGACAGTGAGAGAGAGAGACAGAGAGAAAGGTCTTCCTTTGCCATTGGTTCACCCTCCAATGGCCTCCGCGGTTGGCGCGCTGCGGCCGGCACACCGCGCTGATCCGATGGCAGGAGCCAGGAGCCAGGTGCTTTTCCTGGTCTCCCATGGGGTGCAGGGCCCAAGCACCTGGGCCATCCTCCACTGCACTCCCTGGCCACAGCAGAGGGCTGGCCTGGAAGAGGGGCAACCGGGACAGAATCCGGCGCCCCGACCGGGACTAGAACCCGGTGTGCCGGCGCCGCTAGGCGGAGGATTAGCCTAGTGAGCCGCGGTGCCGGCCAAGAGAAGTCTTGCATCCACTGGTTCACTTTCCAATTTGCCGCAACGGCCGGAGATGTGCCAATCCGAAGCCAGGAGCCAGGAGCTTCTTCCAGGTCTCCCACATGGATGCAGGGGCCCAAGGACTTGGGCAATCTTCTACTGTTTTCCCAGGCCATAGCAGAGAGCTGGATTGGAAGTAAAGCAGCCGGGACTAGAACCAGCGCCTATATGGGATGCCGGCACTTCAGGCCAGGGCGTTAACCCGCTTCGCCACAGCACTGGCCCTTCCTTTTTAATCCTATCTACTATTATTACTAGACACTTAATCCTATCTATATGATACTTAAGTTAGGTTAAAATAATTAAATCAAAATGAAATTTAAAAATTGGTTTCTCACACTTGTCACATTTCTAGTGCTCGAGTGTCCACAAGTGGCTAGTGGATACTATATGGGAGAGCAGAGATATACAGCATTTTCTTCACCAGAGAAAATTCTGTTGGACTTCTAGGTCTCTGCCACCTACTTTGCAATTTATCATTGTTTCTGACTTTGGATTGGATTTTCAAGAGCCAGTTCTCAACTCACCCATTGCCTCCTATTGTAAGGCCTTGAAAAACCTGGATACTTCTTTTACTGGACTCCCTTAAGCTAGCCTTGTCCTTGTGAACAACAGCTGGCCAGTACAACCTAAGAGTATTCTTGTTGGATTGCCTCCTGGGAAAGAGCTGATTTATATGATGAAAACAGAGACGCATATAAGAGCCTCTCTCAGTAGATAACCCTATGCCTTTGGAAATGGACATGTGAGCAAGTCTCGTCTAAATCTACAGCAGCCACTGTCTTGTGACCTTAAGGGGAACTCCAAGACCATCCCAGAGACATAGTCAGAGCCCTAAAATAGGCAAATCACTGGATCAACCCTAGGATTGCCTAATCCTAAACAGTTTGGTGGGTGTGTGTATGTGTGTATGTATGCAGATAGATAGATAGATAGAGATATTTAGTATTTAAGCCTATGATAGTTTTCTGATATTTGCTGCCCTTAATCATTTCTGCTAGCCAAATCATATTGTCAATGTACAGAACACATAATGGGGGGCTGGCGCCGTGGCTCACTTGGTTAATCCTCTGCCTGCAGTGCCAGCATCCCATGTGGGCGCCGGGTTCTAGCCCCAGTTGCTCCTCTTCTAGTCCAGCACACTGCTGTGGCCCAGGAAGGCAGTGGAGGATGGCCCAAATGCTTGATCTCTGTACCCACATGGGAGACCAGGAAGAAGCACTGGCTCCTGGCTTCAGATCAGCGCAGTGCGCTGGCCATAGCGGCCATTTGGGGGGTGAACCAATGGAAGGAAGACCTATCTCTCTCTCTAACTCTGCCTGTCAAAAAAAAAAAAAAAAAAAAAGAAAAGAAAAGAACACATATTGGATTTACTACACAGCCCACTTGTTGATACAGTCCCACTTCTAGGACCCATGTGGTTACAAGGACAGGGTTCCCTCAGTGATGTTGGTACAATGTGACCTTGGCCTCCTGGCCACAACTGGGTGGATCAGAGTTGGGCATCTGACTCAAGCTGGACAAGTAAACCCTATGATTTAGAACTGAGATTCAGAAATCTCAGAACACGTCCATTTTTTTTCTCCTGAATGAGGTAATGTAGACTTTGGAGCCCTGGGTGGCTATGTTATGCCATATGGACTACGAAGAGAGAAAGCTGGAATATGAGAAGAATGAAGAAGAGAAGTGGATTCCAATGGAGTTGGAGTCTTGGTTCTAAATAAAGCCTTGCAGCATTACTGTTTTGGGGGATTCTTTCCCAACCATTGTAACAAATCCTTCCATGATAGCTCAAGGGAAATTCCAATACTTTCAGTCTATAAGATCCCTAATTCTGATGCACATTGTAATGTTAATAAAATTACCTGTAATTATGCCCTACCTCTTGATCATGTTGCAAATGTATGAAGGGATGAATGTCCCTTGGACTCAGCAGCCACAGCACATAGCAGATGATCAGTAAACTCAAGTGAGCTGATTGATTCTACTGCTTATAAGGGGCAATAAGGGGCTCCAAGGCTGGATGACATGCTTGTGAATTTCTCTTCTGAAACTCTCTAATCTTAGCCTATGTGAAAAAGTGTGTCATTTTAACAACAGCAACACTTCAATCTATATTTGTACCTGAAATTTACACTAGAAAGGTGAGAAAGGAAGAAATACAGCTCATTTTTATCTCCAAGATACAGCCAAGAAGATCAATTAAAAAATAATCTCACAGTGTGATGTCAGCAACAATTTGAAAGGCAGCCCTCGGGTTTCATTGAAAGATTTGCTAGGTAATCTGGTCACACTTATATTTGAGAATCATTTGCAGTGTGTGGTGTGTATGGAGTTTCTCTCTCTCTCTCTCTCTCTCTCTCTCTCTCTCTCGTGTGTGTGTGTGTGTGTGTGTGTGTGTTTTGGTTTCCTCTTGACACATTATTATCAAAGATGTTTAAACTAAAACAGGATATTATTGGATTCACTTAATCTGTTTTCATTTGTATTTTGTTTACTAAATCATGCCAAAGCTCTAGGTCTTGAACTAATAGGAATTCCCACTTCAATCATTAACACAACATCCGTCATTGGGTACCCAGTAGATACCAAAGGTTCAAAAATGAAGAAGTCATAAACTCTGTTTCATTAACATTGCAATGGTGCTACCATTTGGACAATTATCTCCTTTAATTTACTCTTTAATTCTTGGGTATGGAATTTGTTCACACCCCCATGTCTTAGGGACTAGCTCTATGGTTGGCATCAACTTGCCCATAAATGCCAGTAAAGACTGGCAGAACAAGTCCTAGAACTAAGAGGTTGATTTCTAAGCTGTGGGTTTTCCCCTCCATGTAATGCTGGGAATCATTACAGCAGTATAAGACTTCAGAAGATGATTCTGGCATTAGAATCAGTTTCCTAGGTCAGCCAAGAATTGGGTGTGTGACAAGGGTAGCTTTCATTATCCCTTTAAACCTTTGTTCCTTTTCCTATAAAAGGGAATAATAGTTGTACCTATCCTACATAGTCGGATTATTTAATTTTATCATATGAGCATATAGTATGCACTTGGATCAATGGAAGAGCATACCATGAACTATTTTAAATTGTCAGTTCCATAGGTGTGGTGCAATGGGCAGTAATGTCTGGAGGGGAACCTGTGTACTCACTCTAGTTTGACTGGGACAAGATCAGACATACCCCTTCCTTTATTCTACAAAGAGGATCTTCACTCAAACACAGCCAACTTGGTCCCCTCCCTCTCCTTTAAGGGAAAGTTTGCAACATCCCATAAGCTCCAAGAACTTTAGCTGCTGAGCACCTGGTGTTGCCACAACACTGCTCCTAAAAAGCTCATCCAGGCTGCTAAGGAGGCTCCATAACAGGGAACACAGTAGAATGCCCAGAATGGTGGGAATTTAAGTGGAATGAGAGGATGATGACCTCATGTCTGCTTTGCTTTACTAATTTTGGCCTTGTCTAAGTTTCTCCTTTCTTCAGCAAAGTTTATTGCTTAAACCATAGAATTTGTCCTAAACCCTGGTGCATGACAGGTGGAGTCTCCCAAGAGACATACTTTGTCTAACAACAACAAGATAGATGCTAACTGACTTGATGGTGATAGGCCTACAAGGCCTCATGTACTTGCAGGAAGAGAACCAAACAAGCTTTGAGAGAAAGAACATAGCAATATCCCAACATATCTCTTTTTTTTTTTTTTTTTTTTGACAGATTTAGACAGTGAGAGAGAGAGAGAGAGAGAGGTCTTCCTTTGTCCGTTGGTTCACCTCCCAAGTGGCCACTATGACTGGCGCGTTGCGGCCAGCGCGCTGCGCCGATCCGAAGCCAGGAGCCAGGAGCTTCCTCCTGGTCTCCCATGCGGGTGCAGGGCCCAAGGACCTGGGCCATCCTCCACTGCCTTCCCAGGCCACAGCAGAGTGCTGGACTGGAAGAGGAGCAACCAGGACAGAATCCGGCACCCCAACCAGGACTAGAACCCGGGGTGCCGGGCGCCACAGGCGGAGGGTTAGCCTAGTGAGCCAACATATCTCTAAATTGGCTTATCATATGAATTGTAAATCTGGTCTTTTCTCATTCTATGTATATGTCTACTATCATACAGAAATTTAAAAAGAGACCAAGAGATAGGGAGAAAGACAGAGAGCTCCCATCTTCTGGGTCACACAAATGCCCACAATGGCTAGTGCTAGGATGAGGCCAGAGTTAGGAGCCAGGAACACAATATAGGTTTCCCACATGGGTGGCAAGAACTCAATTACTGAAGCCATCACTTTCTTTAAAAGTTAGTGAGCTAGATTTAGGTCTTTAATCCATGTTGAGTGGATTTTTGTGTAAGGTGTAAGGTAGGGGTCTTGCTTCATGCTTCTGCACGTGGAAATCCAATTTTCCCAGCACCATTTATTGAATAGACTGTCCTTGCTCCAGGAATTAGTTTTATATCCTTGATCAAATATAAGTTGGCTGTAGATGTTTGGGTTGATTTCTGGTGTTTCAGTTCTGTTCCATTGGTCTATCCATCTGTTTCTGTACCAGTACCATGCTGTTTTAATTACAACTGCCCTGTAGTATGTCCTGAAATCTGGTATTGTGATGCCTCCGGCTTTGTTTTTGTTGTACAAGATTGCTTTAGCTATTCGAGGTCTCTTGTGCCTCCATATAAATTTCAGCACCATTTTTTCCAGATCTGAGAAGAAGGTCTTCGGTATCTTGATTGGTATTGCATTGAATCTGTAAATTGCTTTTGGGAGAATGAACATTTTGATGATATTGATTCTTCCAATCCATGAGCATGGAAGATTTTTCCATTTCTTGGTATCCTCTTCTATTTCTTTCTTTAAGGTTTTGTAATTTTCATCATAGAGATCTTTAACGTCTTTGGTTAAGTTTATTCCAAGGTATTTGATTGTTTTTGTAGCTATTGTGAATGGGATTGATCTTAGAAGTTCTTCCTCAGCCATGGCATTGTCTGTGTATACAAAGGCTGTTGATTTTTGTGCATTGATTTTATACCCTGCTGCTTTGCCAAACTCTTCTATGAGTTCCAATAGTCTCTTAGTAGAGTTCTTTGGGTCCCCTAAATACAGAATCATGTCATCTGCAAAGAGGGATAGTTTGAGTTCTTCCTTCCCAAATTGTATCCCTTTAATTTCTTTTTCTTGCCTAATAGCTCTGGCTAGAACCTCCAGAACTATATTGAATAGCAGTGGTGAGAGTGGGCATCCCTGTCTGGTTCCAGATCTCAGTGGAAATGCTTCCAACTTTTCCCCATTCAATAGGATGTTGGGATTAAACATGACAATAGGTCTGCTCTGATTTCATCATCATTTAAAAAAATCATCTATTATTTTTCACTTTATGTTTCTGTGTGGGAGCAAACTGTTGAAATCCATACTTAATGTATACTAAGCTGATCTTCTGTATATTAAGATAATCGAAAATGAATCTTGATGTGAATGGAAGGGGAGAGGGAGTGGGAAAGGGGAGGGTTGTGGGTGGGAGGGACGGTATGGGGGGGAAGCCATTGTAATCCATAAGTCGTACTTTGGAAATTTATATGCATTAAATAAAAGAAAAAAAAAAAGTTAGTGAGCTAGGGGCCGGTGCTGTGGTGCACTAGGTTAATCCTCTGCCTGCGGTGCCTGCATTCCATATGGGCGTCAGTTCTAGTTCCGGTTGCTTCTCTTCCAGTCCAGCTCTCTACTGTGGCCTGGGAAAGCAGTAGAAGATGGCCCAAGTCTTTGGGCCCCTGCATCCGCATGGAGGACCAGGGGGAATTACCTGGCTCCTGGCTTTGGATCGGCGCAGCTCCAGCCATTGCGACTATTTGGGGAGTGAACCAACAGAAGGAAGACCTTTCTTTCTTTCTGTCTGTCTCTCTCTCTCTCTCATTGTCTGTAACCTTACCTGTCAAATAAATAAATAAAATCTTTTTTAAAAAAAGAGAGATGTTGATTTTTAAAACCTTTTATTTTGATATTAAAATCAAAAAACAATGGAGATTGGGGTCGGGCGCTGTAGCATAGCAGGTAAAGCTGTCATCTGCAGTGCCGGCATCCCACATTGGCGCCAGTTCGAGTCCCAGCTGCTCCACTTCCAATCCAGCTTTCTCCTATGGCCTGGGAAAGTAGCAAAAGATGGCCCAAGTCCTTGGGCCCCTGCACCCAAGTGGGAGACCCAGAAGAAGCTCTTAACTCCTGGCTTCAGTCTGGCCCGGCCCTGGCTGTTGTGCCATTTGGAAGTGAAGCAGTGGATGGAAGATCTCATTCTATGTCTCTCCCTCTCTCTTTCTGTAATTCTGCCTTTCAAAGGAATAAAATAAATCTTAAGAAGAGTAAAGTGGGAGCTAGAGAGAGGGAGGGAGGGAGGGAGGGAGGAAGACCTTCTCTTCTTAACATTTGGCACAACCAAGGTTTCAAATTCAAACCCTAAAAAAAAAATTTAAAAATTCAAGCCCTAGACACCATTTGCTCTAATACTCCAGGGACATGGATAGTGATAAGGGCTTCTGCTGCTCCATCCTCATACTCAGAAGTCTGAGGAAACTACTGGTATAAATTTTACACTGTGAGTGGCACTGCCTGCCGGACCTTCAGTGACTCCCATGCCAGTAGTATTTCTTTCCATGTATTATCTTGGTTCTTCTCATTTCTCTGAACCTCAGCAACAGAGTTTAGCTTTGAAGGGTATGTCTTTAAGTGAAATGAAGAAACGTCAAAAAAAAAAAAAAAAAAAGACAACAGTGCCCCACAGATTGGGATGCTTGTTTAAATCTTATTTCCAATCAATTATTTCAAAATAAATTTCCCCTGGCCACTGAGGCAGGTAGATCAAGACTCAAGGGCCCAGGATGAGTGTTCGGCCAGTGGAAAAGCCAGTACGGACACCAGCATCCCACATCACAGCGCCTGTGTGCAAGCTCCACCTCCAGATCCTGACTCCAGGTTCCTGCTAATGTGCACCCCGGAAGGCAGCAAGTGATCACTTATGTAGTTGAGTCCCTGCCACCCACAGTGGTGACCTGGATGGAGTTCCTGGATCCTGGCTTCAGCCTGACTCAACTCTGGCTATTGTGGGCATCTGGGGAGTGAACCAGCGGAATGGAGCTCGCTCTCTCTCTCTCTCTCTCTCCCCACCCCAATGTGACTCTCAAATAAATAAAAGACTTAAGGGCCCAGTATAGCCCTAATATTGTGCAAAGGTACCTGAATGATGCTGATTTTTTTTAAAGATTTATTTTATTTATTTGAAAGACAGAGTTACAGAGAGGGGTAGAGACAGAGAGGTCGGTCTTCCATCCGCTGGTTCACTCCCCAGATGGCCGCAACAGCCAGAGCTGCGCCGATCTGAAGTCAGGAGCCAGGAGCTTCTTCTGGGTCTCCCACGTGGGTGCAGGGGCCCAAGGACTTGGGCCATCTTCTACTGCTTTCCCAGGCCAGAGCAGAGAGCTGGATTGGAAGAGGAGCAGCCGGGACTAGAACCGGCGCCCATATGGGATGCCAGCACTTCAGCCCAGGGCTTTAACCCACTGTGCCGCAGCGCCGGCCCCTGAGTGATGCTGATTAAGGCACCTCGAGAGACTCTGGTGTGGCTTTAAGAGGCTTGATTCTTGGTTCCCTTTTGCTTTCCATGGGGTTCTTTGTCTTGAAAAATGAAGGTAACAATTTTTTCATGTCCTGGGTGAGTTGTGAAACTCAGTTAGGATAAGATCTGTTAGAGCCTTACCTATTGCAGACACATAAAGAAAAGCCTTTTCCATTTGCATAGAAATATTTAGCTTTAGGGTGCTTATATGTATTGAAAGAGCATGTGTCTCTGTCTCTCACAATTAAAACTCCATACTCTTAGATTAGATTCCTTTTGGTTTGGGTTGCAGGTGAGGATATGCAACCATCATCTCAGATGTTCAAGAAATAATATACATGATTCCTTTTACAAGTCTTTTTATGAGAGTTGGCACTGTGGCACAGTGGGTTAAGCTACTACTTGCAGTTCCAGCATCCCATGTGGGTGCAAATTTGAGTCCCAGCTGCTCCATTTCTGATCCTGCTCCTGGCTAATGAGCCTTAGAAAGCAGCAGAAGGTGTAAGACCCTGGGCCCCTGCCACCCACATGGGTGACCTGGCTCTTGGCTTTGACCTGGCACAGCCCTGGTCATTGTGGCCATTTGGGGAGTGAACCAGTGGATGGAAGATCTCTTTTTCTGTCCCTCCTTTCTCTTTCTCTCTCTCCCTCTCTCTCTCTCTTCCTCCCTCCCTCCCTCCCTAACTCTGATTTTGAATAAATAAATAAATCTGTTTAAAAAATCTTTATAAGATGAACAGAAACTAAAACAGATGGAATGATATAAGGAGTCTCCATGTACTTCTTGCTCAACTTTAAAATTATCAACTCATTCAATCATGTTTCACATGTTCTCACATCTGAAATACTTTATTTCCTTAAAAAACTTAATGAAATCCAGCTGGTAATTGCCATTAAATCAGACTATCAGAACTTCAGTCTCTCTTCTTGGATTGTTCAAAGGTCCTGAGGTCTTACACAAAATGAATGTTTAAGGTGGCACCTTTAATATTTGCTTCAGGTCAGTTACCACAGAGCTTTGCACTGACAAGAACTGAAAGATCTCTTGAAATCAGAGGCTGTGTGATTTTGCCCACGCATCAGGAATGGTCACTGTGACCAGAGCTCCAGGACGAAGTGTCTGGCTGCAGGCTCCAGGGTGATCCACAGTCATTCCTTTCTGAGGTTTTGATAGTCTCTCACTCCTTACCCAGGGCACAGCTAGCCATTGAGTATGGGCCACACAGATCTCAAGATTTTTTGCCTGATTTTTATTTTTTTTAATTTACAACCTTTTATTTAATTTATTTAAGACCTTTCCTAATTTTTAAATAAGACTTATTATGTATTTCTTTGTTTTAAAGGCAGAGTTACAGAGAGAGAGAAGGAGAAATAAAGAGAGAATCCATCTGCTGGTTTATTCTCCAAATGACCATAACAGCCAGGGCTAAGCCAGGTTTAAACCAGGAGCCCCACGAACTCTACCTAGATCTGTCCCTTTGAGTGCAGGGGCCTAAGCACTTGGGCCACCTTCTCGTGCTTTCCCGGGAACATTAGCAAGGAACTAGATTGGAAACAGAGCAGCCGGGACTCAAACTGTTGCTTCCATATGGGATGTAGGTATAGTAGGTGGTGGCGAATCCCACTGCACCACAATGCCAGCCCCGAGTCCTCTCCTAATTCTGAGGACTCTGTCCATCCTCTCCTTGCACTTCCCTGAGACTCTGAGCACCTAGTATGATGCGTGAGCCCAGATCTAACCATTCTCTGCTGCTCTCCCCAGCTGCTTCCATCTCCTGTGGAGTTTTATCTTGTACCAGTCCAACTGCTTTCATGTTTCCTGGAGCACTGAGTGCTGCAGAGATGGATATCTGGGTTAAAATCCCAGGTCTATCCTTTAGTAGCTGTGTGACCAAGGCAAGTTACTTCATCTCTCTGTGCTTCAGTCTCTGCATTTATGGATAATCATAATCCCCTCCCCTCCATGGGGTTGTTACAAGAATACTAAACTAACACTTGGAGCAGCCTGCTGTGCAGCTAATAGCTGACTGTTGTTACAGCCCTCATCAACCCCAAGAGGTGAGCATTGTAACTAATTTTACAGACTGGGGCAAGGATCCACTGCCACGCTGGGATTTGTACACACATAAATTTCATTTACATCAATAACCTTGTTCCCACTTGGGTTTTATAAAAAGAAACCTAGGGTAGGCGATATTTGGGTTTATTTATAAATCTAGAGGAATTATTCTCTAAGCATAATTAAGCACTTTTGAGAATTCAAAAGGAAACAATTATTGAGTACAAAATGCTAATCTTAATTATTCAAGATAATTAAAAAAAAAAACTCTCCCCTCTGACCGGTCCTTGGGGAGACGCAGCTTTTTCAAACAACTGGGAGACACTCCATAAATCTCAGGTAATGTTATTTCTGTAATTCATTATTTATTTACACAGAGGAAGACGCTGACTCAACTGGCAGGAGTTACACTATTCCTTCATTAATGTCTCGTTACGAATCTCATTACTTCCAATATCTCTATCCTGGTGACAGGTCCCCAGATTTTCTGGGACGGCTCTAATTTTAAAGATCCTGTTGCGTTCTCTCTCAAATCATGGAAGTCTCTCTCAAGGTAGTGTCCATATCAGCATCCTCCATCATCTCCCAGCTCAACACTGGCACAGCCAAGGAGCAGCCATCTTCTTCCACCACCTAAACGTGAGTTTTAATCTGGAAAACACCTGCACCATGTCCCATCCACAGCAGAGGTGTGAACACCAGTGCACAACCATGCATGATGTCTCTGTGCAAAAACAAAAGCCCGGATTCTGGAAACTGAGGGCCCAGGATACAATCCTCCTATTGCCTTTTCAGCAGGGGCACCATAGACAAGGTGCTTAATTCCTCAGAAGCTCAGTTTTCTGTTTGGAAAGTAGCAAGTAGAAAATGTAGAAGAAAACGTAACAGCAGGTACCTACTTCTATTAAAAATCATTTATTTACATTCATTTTTATTTGGAAGATGAGAGAAAAGAGAGGATAGAGATCTTCCTTCCACTTGTTCACTCCACACATGTCTGCAATAGCCATGTGACGTCATGTCAAAATACATAAAGAATATCAACCTAACCAAATAAATCGTAGTAGAATTGTATTGGGGAGATGGGTAAAGGAGAAGGAATGATGTAGGATATTCCCCATAAATCAAAACAAATAGTCAATAATATCACCGAAATTCACGAACAAAGAGCAGGAGCAGTATGTCATTTAAAATTGTGGATGCCAATGTGGGGAAATAGAGCAAAATGTGCTGCACATGGCTGAGGAGCTGGATGTGGGCCTGGCAGATGCATATTTTTAGTATCAGCCTTTTAGAACTGCATTGTTTTGGATTATATTTGGCTCAAGTAATAACAGCAGCAACAGATTGTACATAAATAATGAAAACTCAGTAAGACAAAGCTTGCTCTTTGCTCGCGTGAAAGACTATGGTGAGGGTGCAGTTCCGGTGCGGCAGGGCCATCCTTTGCAGTGTTCAGGGAAAAGACTCCTCCGCAACCCCCACTTCAACCCTCCCACCCTGGGAGGGGCCCACTGCTTACAGCCCAAAGTCACCCTTTTGGCAACAGATGGAGAAGGGACAGCAAAGATGGCACATCAGGGGCAGGCAGGGACTGGCAGTCTCTTTTGGAAGACTCCTTACGCAGCCACACAACAATGCTGGTGGCCTCCTGTTGGCCAGCACATATCTCATGTCCACAGCATCCGCAAGGGGAGTTTTGGAGCATGGTCTTTATTTGGGACAGCTAAGGTTCCAGCTAAAAGACTTCCTGAAACGGAATGGGTGACAAGTGGAGGTAGTTTCAACAAGTACTACGGATTTTTGCACCACTGTCATAATACTTTGATCAAAGTAAAATCCAAAATCAAGCCAGATACAAGCGCTCTTGGATCAGATACAAGACACAGAGGGCTGGGGTTTATCCACTCAGCAACTGCATGATAACCCCTGGGCTGCCCTTTCCTCGTCTATTAATTAGGAGCAAGATTCTTGGTTGAGGTGCCGGCGTTGTGGTTTAGCAGGTAAAACTGCTGCCTGTGATCCCAACTCCTATATGGGCACTGGTTTGTGTTCTGACTGTTCCACTTGCAATCCAGCTCCCTGATATTAGCCTGGGAAAGCAGCAGAAGATGACCCAAGTTTTTGGGCCCCTGTCATCCACATTGGAGACCCAGATGAAGCTCTTGGCTTCTTCCTGGCTCAGCCTTGGCTGTTGTGGCCACTTGGGGAGTGAACCAGTAGAAGGAAAATCTGTCTTTCCCTCTAACTCTGACTTTCAAATACATTACTAATTAATTTTTAAAAATCCTTGGTTGATGTGAAAATTAAAGTAGTCCATGCTAAATAGTTCCTTGCATGTGGTAAGCATTAAAATGGTCATTGTTGTGATCATAAATATTCTACAATTATTAAAGTCAATAAGTCCCTGAAACTCAGACATCCAAGGACATACAGTTAATGAAAGGCCAAGGTAAACAAAGAGAACAATCAAATCTCAGGAAACCTAAAGTAGCCTTCAGGGAATAGGATAGACATGAATACACTGACACAAATAGCTTTACTAATGTTCAGGAAAATACCACATATATAAAACAAGAACATAAGGCATAAAAAGGACCAATCAGACAGGAGTAGTTGCAACTCACATGACTAATGGACAGCCTCAGGTTCTCTGGGATTCACCAATCTCTGATACACAATGGCTGCTGGGCCTAAGCCCCAGGTCATGTTGCAGCCACCTCTGGGTACACTTTCACCACTGGAGGCCAATCAGTTAAACAGCCGTAGTTTCTGGCTTGTCCCACTGCTTCCAGAAATGGCATGGGTTTAAATAGGCTACCCAAGAACTAGATGATAGAACCAGCATGCTAGGGTAGGGGTGAGGGAGGGGGGTGGGGAGAGCAGGAATTCACTCCTGTGAGGGCAAACTTCAAACAGCAAGAGGTAGGAAGCAGGACAATAGACCACAGAAGATGGAACAAAGACAAGTATACCAGTGTCCTTTTTTTAAAAGAATGAACTGACCTTTTATAAGTTTCATACATTAAAAATAGAGACAGATACAGGATGAGCATCTCTTATCTAAACTACTTGGATGAGAAGTATGTCAGATTTCAATTTTTTTCAGATTTTGGAATATTTGCATATATATAATGAGACATTTTGGGGATGGGACCCAAGTCTATGAAATTCATGTGTGTTTCATAGGTACTTCATACTCATAGCCTGAAGGTAATTTTATGCAACATTTTCAGCATGCCTGTGCTTTGACCAAGACCCATCAGATGAGATCAGGTGTGGAATTTTCTACTTGTAGTGTCACGTCAACACTCAAAAAGTTTCAGATTTGGCGACATTTTGGATTTTGGATTTTTAGGGATGTTCAATCTGTATTATTCAAAGCCCCAAAGTTAATAAGTAGAAAAAAAACTGAAAAAAAAAAAGACTTAAGTGGAAGGTTATTGAGTAATAACACAGAAAAAAGTCACTGTGTTCTGTGGTTGACAGATAAAGAACTAAAGGCAAACATATTATTCAAAGTTCTAAGAGTTCTTGCCAGAAAAAAAAAATGTAAGAGGCAATTCTTCTAGGCAGTAAGACTGAGAGAGGCATCATTTACATATTACATTACTTCACACTACTGACAACAATTTACACTGTTCAGATACTATGTTCATGTAGCTTCGGACGCAGATTATAATTTTTTAACTGTAGAAGAGTACACCCGGGCTTCCACATGGGTTGACACTTGTTTTGGCTTCATTTTCTACACCTTTATGTAGTTTGGGGATTTATGGTGGACAAAATTATGGCGGGAGGAACACTGATACAGCAGTGTGCACAGTGCCTGCCATGGACGGGACACACGGTGACATCTTTCCTCCTCGGAAGCAGCCCAGCACAGCGATGAAGGATTAACTGCCGCAGCGCGTGGAAAGAATGTAGTAAAGCGCCTGGCTCTGCAGATAAACACTGGTCATCACTGTCACCCTGTTCCTGCTGATCTTCAAGCTTCTAGCTCTCAGGTTCACAGAACCAACTCCCCCTGAAACAAATGGGTTTCACAAACTCAGCTAAAAACATTTGGGGACAGGTGTTTGGCACCACAGTTAAGACACTGCAGGGGACACTTATATCCCATATCAGAGTGCCTGGATTTGGGTTTGGGTCCCAGCTCTGCTTTTTTTTTTTTTTTTTTTAAGAGATTTATTTATTTATTTTAAAAGCATAGTTACACACAGAGAGAAGAGGCACAGAGAGAGAGAGGTATTCCGTCTGCTGGTTCACTCCCCAGGTAGCCACAATGGCTGGAGCTGCTCTGACCCAAAGCCAGGATCCAGGAGCCTCCTCAGGGCCTCCCACATGGGTGCAGGGGCCCAAGGACCCTTCTACTGCTTTCCCAGGCCATAGCAGAGAGCTGGATAGGAAGTGGAGCAGCCAGGACTTGAACCGGCACCCATATGGGATGCTGGCGCCGCAGGCGGCGGCTTTTATCTGCTATGCCACAGTGCGGGCCCCCCAGCTCTGCTTTCAATTCCAATTCTTTGCTAATGTGGGCCTTGGGAGGCAGTGGTGATGGCTCAAGTAATTGAGTTCCTGCCACCAACATGGAAGATCTGACTGAGTTCCCTCCTCTCAGCTTTGACCTGGCCCAGCTCTAGCCATTGCAGACATGTGGGGAGTGAAGCAGCAATCTCAATCTATCTCTGCCTTTATTTTTATTTTTTTAAAAAAGATTTATATATTTATTTAAAAGACAGAGAGACACAGAAAGAGAGACAGAGAGATGGAGAGAGCTCTTGTATCTGCTAGCTCACTCTGCAGATGGCCACAATGCAGTCAGGAGCCTGCAACCCCATTTGGGTTTCCCTCATAGAAGGGCAGCAGGCCAAGCACTTGGGCCATTCTCTGGTGCCTTCCCAGGGGCACTCTCAGGGAGCTGGATGGGTAGTGGAACACCCAGAACTGGAACCAGCACTCAGATATGGCATGCCACCACACCAGCCCCTCTCTCTGTCTTTTAAACAAAGTAAATAAATAACTATTTTTTAAAAAATTGAAAGATTCTATCAATTCAGGGTCTAAAGATTTACCAGTGGCTTTAGGGCAAATACTAACTCCTAGCTTCGCTCCTGCCATGACTCTGAGTACCCCCAGCTGCGAAACGTGACATTATCACAGATCCAGCTCAGAGAATATAGGAGGGAGTAAATGAGACAGTGCATCTAGACCTGGCACACAGGCAGTGCTCTGCAAGTGAAAGCCGACGTGGCTGTGCCTGTTACAAAGCGGCATGCAACCCCAGCAGCTAACATCTGGAACTAAGTGACCTTGCCTTGCCAAGCACTCAGGCCACAGACTCCCTGAGCCACTCTGCCGTGGCTGGAAAGGAGACGCTGTCCTCTTCCCAACCCCTGGCGGCGACGGCAGTCATCACTAGGAAATGCTGCCTCCTTGTGGAACTGCGGAGCCACAGCCAGGGGACAGGCCCATCCACCAGCTCACAATTTCACAGCCAACCTCATCTCAAAAGGGGCTTCCTAATTGTTTCGTCCATGTATTATTAATAGCCGAGTCAGTCCATGGCTGTCAGCTTCTCAGTGACCCCTAAATGGACTACCCTACTGAAAACAGCTAGTCACAACCCACCTGCTCCCAATCCTGTGCACTTCCACTCGAGAGCTTCCCTGTGCATCACATTCATCACCATTTAGTGTATGATACGCTTTGTTTTTATTTGGTGGTCCATTTCCTGCCTTTTCCTGTTACTGCACCGAGACTTACTGGGCAGAGACTGTTTTGCTCTAATCTGATCCCACGTGTCTAAAATAGCACCAGACGTTACAAGGAACACCTTCTCGAACAAGTGAATGACTGAATGAATGTTTTCTCCTGTAACATGATGGGAAATATTTGGGAACCTTGAAGTTACTGGTTTTTTGTTGCATTGAATGTGTGTGTGGAAGACCAAAGTCCATGGTACTTTTTAAAAAAATAAAAATATATATATACTTGAGAAAAACTCCCACTGGCTCACTACTCAAATGTCAGAAGTGGCCAAGGCTGGGCCAGGCTGAAGCCAGGAACTGGGAACTCAGTCCAGGTCTCCCACATGAGTGGCAGACATACAATGACTGAGCCATCACTACCGCCTCCCAGGGTCTGCTGCTTGAGCTAGGTTTTGAATCCAGGCTTCAACATGGAACGTGGGCATCTCAACCAGAGTGTCTGTGGCTAGGCCAGATACCTGCTCCCGTGTAGTTCTTTCCTAACGCAATGCAAGTACTGTAGCTGGTATCATCTCAGCAACCTGATCTTTTATTTTCTGTACAGAAGACCCAGAGAGACATCTCCTTCTGGGTTTGATCTGTAATACAAATGCAGAGACACGTATGCAACTTCAGTTTGCACTTTCTCAAGTAGACTGAAGTGTGAATGCGTGTGTGTGAAAGAGAGAGAGAGAGAATGCAGGTGTACGATGGCACTTTCAAAAAGTTTATTAAATACAAAATTAAAGAATTTATTTTGGTACAAAAAATTGTGTATCTGTGCATATTAGGGATCTTCAGGAAGTTCAGTAAAATATATATTATAAAAAAGTATGTATGGGTCTCAAATTTTTTTTTACAATAAACTTGCTTTTTAATTCCACTTCTCTATGAACCATTTGAAGTACCCACATATGTGACCAATTCAACATTCTGAAGATGCACAAAAGGTGGAAGAAGAAACTAATTTGATGATTAGAGGATAAGAAGAGGGAAGAGCAAATCTGCTGCATCTTCACTTTTTTTTTTTTTTTTTTTTTTTTAGGCAATACAAACACTGCAAACCATGGTGCTAAAAAGCATAATCTCAAATGGAACAATACTCTCTCAAATGACCAGGAAGAGAACAGAGTCACTGTCTAACATAGACAGGTGGAACGGCCTGTAATGGAAGGCTTCAAAGTCAGAGCTGGCTTCAGATTTCACATTCTAGGTCTCAGGTCAGTCGCTTCAATCCCTGAGCCTCAACACCCTCATCCAACAAATGGGGGTCACCATTTAAGTCCTGAGAATTAAGTGAGATAAGGACATTGTAATCTAACCATTCAGAGCCCCTAAGGCCCAAAACTCAGATCTTGGGGTCACTTTTCCTTATCAAAATCCTGGCTCAAGTCCACCTTCCCCTTTACATCATGAACCTGGTGTTCCCCAGAGCAAGCTACTTTTTTTCCTAATCATTTTTTCCTTTCATCTCCCATTTCCTCTGACCCCTGCCTTGTCTTTGCTGCAGCTCTTTTCTGCGCCCTGTGTTGAAGACAATCTGGAATATTTCATTAGCCATCTCTGTCAAGAGTTGGTTAACACGAGACAATTGTGTGGCCCAGGCCTGAATAAAGTTGAGGACAGCAGAGAGGAATTGTCTCCCAGCACATACAACAGTCAACTGAATTTACCTCTACTTACAATTTTAATTATTCATTTTACTTGAAAGGCAGAAAGAAGGTTGGGGGGGGGAGAGGGAGAGAGGGGGAGAGGGAGAGAGAGTATCAATCTCCCATCTATTGTTTCCCTATTCAAAGATTTGAAATAGCTAGGGCTGGGCAATGTCAAAGCCAGGAGCCAGGAGCTGGGAGCTCAATCCAGGTGTCACATATTAAGGTATCAAGGAGACCCAATTAGTTAAACCATCACCTGCTGCCTTCTAAGATGCAAATTATCAGGAAACTGGAATTAGGGGCAGGGTGGAGAATCTAACCCAGGTATTCCTATACCACAGGCAGGTATTCCTGTAGCACATGCAAGCTTAACCACTAAGCCAAACTCCCACCTCTGAATTTAAACATCCAATAGACTTTCCCTCATGGAAATTCGTCACTACACATGTGTCACTGCTGTGATTGCCGCCTTGCCACACTCACAGGTGTTGCCTACTTTTCCTCATCTATTAGCTCTAAGTTTTGTGGTTTTAGATCTCCAGCTCTCACCTTAAACTATCACCACATCTACCTCTGCATTTCCGAAAACTCACTCAGAGGCTCTGCCTTGGAAGCAGCTACCTCAGCACCACCCACAATCCTCTGGAACAGTGAAGCAGCCACAGCACCCAGGACCTTCTAGTGGTTCTTCAACATGATGAAAAGCTCAGGTCTGGCTATTTTCCCCTTTGCTGTCTCCATAAAGAAGTAGAGATAGAAATATTTGGCTCTCTACTGATATAACTGATGCCAGGGTCAATAGAAGAAATGATTTTTTGATTTCTTGTTTTGCCTTCTTTCCCTCCGCACTTTGCCTCACACACAGTATATGCTGCATAAGTAGGAGCCCTTAGGATCTGCTCTTCTGGGGTTGGTGCTCACAGCTGTAAGAGCAGATGACCACGTAGGGTCCTCATCCAAGGCAGAACAAACAAATAGTGGGTTTATTTAGGTTTCCCAGAGCAGGGTATTAGACAAGAACTTGGATGTATGTGGTGTATTTGGGACCCAGGAAGCAGAAGCAAGTGGGGACACTGAGACAAACAAAAGGGTAAAAGTCAATAATGAGCCGGCGCTGCGGCTCACTAGGCTAATCCTCCGCCTTGCAGCACCGGCACACCGGGTTCTAGTCCCGGTCAGGGCGCCGGATTCTGTCCCGGTTGCCTCTCTTCCAGGCCAGCTCTCTGCTGTGGCCAAGGAGTGCAGTGGAGGATGGCCCAAGTCCTTGGGCCCTGCACCCCATGGGAGACCAGGATAAGTACCTGGCTCCTGCCTTCGGATCAGTGCGGTGCTCCGGCCATTGGAGGGTGAACCAACGGCAAAGGAAGACCTTTCTCTCTGTCTCTCTCTCTCACTGTCCACTCTGCCTGTCAAAAAAAAAAGTCAATAATGAGTATAGAGGAAACAGGTTGTTGCTCTGGGCAACTGAGGCTCAGTCACACTGGGGAACCTTGGAGGAACTGGGACAAGGATTCTCAGGCTATTTTTCTGACCTCCATAGAGAGGAGTTTGCCCCTGGGATGTATGAATCCCCTCCCACCACCACCACCACCACCACCACCACCCTCTGGATCTGTACTTCCACGTTAGTCTTGCTGGAAGGAGACACTTCCACGGCATCAGAGTCCCACGGCAGGGAGCGGAGCTGCTCAGGTGCTTGAAGCAGGGAGTTCTGGCACACTGAAGACCGCCAGTCGCAGGTGCATAGTGCACAGGTGTTGGCTACAAGGAAGCCGGGCAGGCCCAGGTGAGCATCGCTGCAGAGGGCGAGGGCAAGAGCAGTGGGTGTTAGACATGATTTGACTAGTAAAGGTGTTTGAGTAAGGACACAAGTCGTCTGTGACTTTAACCGTCTCCTTTCTATTAACAGCAATGGAGGAGGCATCACATTTACCAGGGGAACAGCTTGTGCTAGGCAGTCCCCTGGGAGTTCCTGAGGCTTCTTTCCATCTCCATAAGGACCAAGAGGAGTCACACTTTTCCCCATCTATAGACAGAAAAAATAAACGGTATATGCCCAAGATCACTCAGCCACCAAGGGGAAAAAAAAGAAGTTTGGGGTCCAGACCTTTAAAACTCAAAACTTTACTTCTTTCTCACACAAGACAGAATGGGACAACCATCATAAATCAGCGAAAAAGGATAAGGTCTTGCAGCTGGCACTGTGGCATAGCAGGTAAAGCTGCTGCCTGCAGTGCTGGCATCCCATAAGGGCACCGGTTCAAGTCCCGGCTGCTCCACTTCCGATCCAGCTCTCTGCTATGGCCTGGGAAAGCAGTGGAAGATGGCCCAAGTCCTTGGGCTCCTGTACCTGCATGGGAAACCCAGAGGAAGCTCCTGGCTCCTGGCTACAGGCTACAGGCTCCTGGCTTCAGATCAGTGCAGTTCCGGCTGCTGTGGCCCGCCACAACAAGTGGATGGAATATTCTCTCTCTCTCTCTCTCTCTCTCTCTCTCTCTCTCTCTCCCTGCCTCTGCCTCTCTGTAACTCTGCCTTTCAAATAAATAAGTCTTTTTTTTTTTTTTAAAAAAAAAAAAAAAAGGCCAAGGTCTTCTCCCAAAAGTCTTAAGCGGTGATTTGGGGAAGAGAAACAGGTTGTCGCAGGGCTCAGTAAAGTCTGTCCCTCTTCTGCTTCCCTCCCTTACTCCTTAAATACCCGCCTCAGAACCTCAGTCCCTTTCTGCTGCTGGCAACACCTGCAGCTGGGAAGCAGGTGGTATTTACTCTACGCCCACACAAGCCTGAAGCCCTCTGCACAGCAGGGGTCTGGAAGGCAGCCGGCCTGAGAGTTGGGAGCCAGGGAGGCTGGGAGTTTACTAAGCTCCACTTTCCTCTTGCTCAGCCACACACACACACACACACACACACACACACACACACACACCCTGCAGCCATCTGCCTGCCCCTCCCAACTCCAGACAGGGGGCTGTGCTGGGCCTGTGATTGATGGGCCGAGAGAAATCTTCTGCTGGACCAGAGCTCGGGCTAGTAGCCTTCATTTCTTTGGATGTTTCTCTGTTTTGCTGTTAACTTTCCTTTTCAGGGGGCGCGGCGGGCATTTTTATGAGTCATGTGCTGGCTTTTCTTCTAAGTCATCTGATTTCCATTTAGCTTTTCCTCCGGCTTCAAGATGCATTTTCTTTTACAGTCATTTTAGTCCAACTTAATTGTGTGGCACAGGCTCTCTCTGAAGGTCTGTGTTTCTGAGTTTTGACATTCGTTTGGTTGGGCCAGATCTCCATTTGCTGTGTCTGTTCTCACTTTCTCCACTCCTTGCTCCCCCTGCTGAGTTTGCAGTCAACCAACGTTAAGTCTTCATGGCTGTTGCACAGGCTGGGTTTTTGTTAATTGAGTTTTGCTGTTTAAGCATTTATTTCTCAATATGCTTTGCTTGTTCCTCTCTTGCTTTTGGATGTTACTGAGGAGTGATGAGCATCCACAAGTGGAGGGACCTTATATTTTCTGTTTGTCTTGGACAGCCTTGCTTTGGCCTGCTGCTCTGGTGTCCAGTCCAGCACCCCTTTGAAAATGTCCCCACTGCTAGATACAACATGGTCAGTCTATTGGAAAGGGTACCTGCTCCACGGTAGGCAGCACCCGGACTTAATATATATGGATCTTAAAGGTCCTGGACCAGCACATATATCCTATCATAGGTTGTTCCCTCTGGGTTGACCTACAGTCTGGGAAAGGTCTTTGTTTTCCTTGAGGTTATATGTCAGAGCGAAGTTGCTGATTTACCTTGTAGTTAAATTTAAACTTGTGATTGAGCGTGCATTTAGAATATGCCTTAAAGGATACTAACAGGTTGGACGTAGGGAAAAGGAAAAGGTGGGGAAAGACACAGCCTTATACCTGCTGATTTATTTAGACTAACACTTGGAGTTAAAACTGCAATGTTCTAAGTTTCTGTTTTAATATTTTCTAGAAAAATAAGGCATCCTAGGAAGGGTCCCTACTTCCACTGCTGTATTTGAAAAGGCTTTGGATGGTTGATAGAAACGTGAATCCTAGCCTCAACCCTTACTAATTGACCAATTTTGGACAAATCACTAAAGCTCTGCTAGCCTTCGTTCTGCCACTTGAAGATGTGGATAGCAAAGATTGGCTCTCCTAGATTGCTGAGAGGCCAGATAAAGATTGCTTATAGGGGCTGGCATCGTGCTGTAGTGGGTAAAGCCGCAGCCTGCAGTACCGGCATCCCATATGGGTGCAGGTTCGAGTCCTGGCTCTTCCACTTCCAATCCAGCTCCACTTCTTTTTTTTTTTTTTTTTTTTTTTTTTGACAGGCAGAGTGGACAGTGAGAGAGAGAGACAGAGAGAAAGGTCTTCCTTTGCCGTTGGTTCACCCTCCAATGGCCGCCGCGGCCGGCGCGCTGCGGCCAGCGCACCGCGCTGATCCGATGGCAGGAGCCAGGAGCCAGGTGCTTTTCCTGGTCTCCCATGGGGTGCAGGGCCCAAGCACTTGGGCCATCCTCCACTGCACTCCCTGGCCACAGCAGAGAGCTGGCCTGGAAGAGGGGCAACCGGGACAGAATCCGGCGCCCCGACCGGGACTAGAACGCGGTGTGCCGGCGCCGCAAGGTGGAGGATTAGCCTGTTGAGCCACGGCGCCGGCCTCCAATCCAGCTCCACTTCTGATCCAGTTTTCTGCTATGGCCTGGGAAAGCAGTAGAAGATGGCCCAACTCCTTGAGACCCTGGGCCCACATGGGGCAGGCTCCTGGCTCCTGACTTTGGATCTGCACAGCTTTGGCTGTTGTGGCCATTTAGGAAGTGAACCAGTAGATGTAAGAGCTCTCTCTCTCTCTGCCTCTGCCTATCTGTAATTCTGTCTTTCAAATAAATAAATAAATAAATCTTTTAAAAAATTACCTATATGGGACCAGCGCTGTGACGTAGCGGGCCAAGCCTCTGCCTGCAGTGCTGGTATCCCATATGGGTGCCGGTTTGTGTCCCAGCTGCTCCTCTTCCATAGCTCTCTGCTATGGCCTGGGAAAACAATGAAAGATGGTCTAAGTGCTTGGGCCCCTTAACCCGCATGGGAGACCCAGAAGAAACTCCTGGCTCCTGGCCTAAGATCAGCACAGCAGCTGTTGTGTCCATTTTGGGAGTGAACCAGTAGGTGGAAGACCTTTCTCTCTGAATCTCCCTTTCTCTGTCTGTAACTCTATCTCTCAAATAAAATCTTTTTTAAAAATCACATATATGTGCAACTAGGGGGAGGTGATGATGGCACAACATTGGGAATGTACTAAATGCCACTGAATTGTAGACTTAAAAATGGTTGCTTTTATGTTATGTGAATTTCACCTCCTCCCCTCAACCAAAATAAACACATGAAACATTCTACTACTCAGAAGTTCATGCCCTTCTCAGTGGGGCTGGCAAAGTGTCATCTCTGTGATGGTTTGCAGTGGGTTTGACTGTCATAGGGCCCGGCTTGGCCTTCCAGGCATGGGGTCGGCACTGTGCCAGAGCTTGCTATCTGCACTGTTGAACAAATGAATGGCGCCCCCTGTTGCTGTGTGGCAGCTTGGCCCACAATCCACCAATCAGGATGATTTGCCCCAGAGTCCCTTAGATAAACTCATCAGGAGTGACTAACGTACAGGTTCCACCCTTGGAAAACCTGAGACGATAATTCTGCAGTGCAGCTCCTGATGTCCATTTTTACCAGTCTCTCCAGGTGAATCTGATCCATGTTCAAGGATGCAAGTCCCCAACTCAGGCTCTTTCATCTGCTCGGCACCGCACTTCAGAGACAGCAATGAAAACTGCTGGCAATTCCTTCAGGACACGGATGCCCTGTATTTGTACATCTCATCAAAGCTGGGCACTCAGTCCTCATGGGAATTCTCTCCAGTTTGTCTGGCAGTGCTATTCCCATTTTGTAGATATGAAAACTGAGGTGGGGGGGCACCACTGGGGGTACCGTAGCAGGTTAAGCTGCCGCCTGCAGTGCCGGCATCCCATATGGGCATCGGTTTCAGACCTGGCTGTTCCACTTGTGATCCAGCTCTCTGCTATGGCCTGGGAAGGCAGTAGAAGATGGCCCAAGTCCTTGGGCCCCTGCACCTGCATGGGAGACCCAGAGGAAGCTCCTGGCTCCTGGCTCCAGATCGTCGAAGCTCCGGCTGTTGTGACCAATTGGAGAGTGAACCAGAGGGTGAAAGACCTCTCTCTCTCTCTCTCTCTGTCTCTCCTTCTCTCTGTGTGTAACTCTTTTTTTTTTTAAGATTTATTTGAAAGTCAGAGTTATACAGAGAGAGGAGAGGCAGAGAGAGAGAGAGAGAGGGAGAGAGAGAGAGAAAGAGGTCTTCCATCTGACGGTTCACTCCCCAGTTGGCTGCAATGGCCGGAGCTGCGCTGACCTGAAGCCAGGAGCCAGGAACCACGAACTTCCTCCGGGTCTCCCACGCGGGTGCAGGGGCCCAAGGACTTGGACCATCTTCTACTGCTTTCCCAGGCCATAGCAGAGAGCTGGATTGGAAGTGGAGCAGCCAGGACTTGAATCTGCGCCCATATGGGAAGCTGGCACTGCAGGCCAGGGCATTAACCCACTGCACCACAGTGCTGGCCCCATGACTTTCAAATAAATAAATAAATCTTTTAAAAAAATAACTAAGGTGGAGAGTTTCATGCATAATCACACAGCTCAATTAGGTGAAACCACAGCACGACTCCTGACCTTCAGACTTTCATCTACAAATAATTTCTTTCCTCTGAAAACAAAATTATTCTTACCATTCTTCTAAAGCACTTTCCCCCCCTCCCCCTCCTCTCTTTCCTTGTTATTCTTTCGATTCTTCCTTCCTTTTGTCTCTAGAGTGTTGACTTCTTCCTCAAACATCCCCATTTATTACTTTTCATTTATAATCCCCTAACAGTGCACTCAGAAAAGGTGGTTACATGAGGGTGCTTGAAAGAGTTCATGAAAAGTGACATAAAAAGATAAGTTTAGGAGGGGCATTGTGATGCAGTGGGTTAAACTGCTGTTTGGGATGTCCACATTCCATAGTGGAGTGTCTGGTTCAAGTCCCAGCTACTCTGCTTCAGATCTAGCTCCCTGCTAATATGCCTGGGAAGCAGCTATGACTGCTCAAGGACTTGGGTCTCTGCCACTCACAGAGACCTGGATACAGATCCTGGCTCCTGGGTTCAACCCCAGCCCTGACTCTTGCAGCCATCTGGGGAGTCAACCAGTGGATGGAAGACTCTGTCTCTTTGTACATAAGTACATAAATGATCTCTTTTTTAAAAAAATTGTTTAATTTGTAAAAAATCTGAAAACCATATATATGACATTTCTTCCAAAAGTTTATGGAAAATGCATATTATAAAAAGCCTACAAATATTTTTGAATCAAAATAAACTCAGTTTTTTTTAAATTTTTATATAATAAACTCAAATTTTCATTCTATTTTCCTTGAACTTTGAAAGTACTCTATGTGAGTGACTATACATACCTGAAATGGAAGCACATGCAGTCATCAAAGGAGAGGAAAGGGTTTCTAGGTATGGAGGAGTGTTTGTGTGCATAGAGTAAAATGTTACAACAGCACATTTGTATGTTCACAGAAAAGATGCAAAGAAACTGCTTTCTGCAATCATACAGTTTGCCCAGGACTAAGGGATGCCTGGAGCATAAGGCTTTCAATTTTAAAATTGGTCAAACCTCAGACTCACAGTGTGTGATGGGGCAGGTTGCTGGAGGGACCAAGGTTTTCTACCTTCTTCAGCCTCTCCAGACCACAGGCAGTTATAATGGCTGTTGCACATCTCAGCTTTGGACTCAGACTGCCCGGGTCCCGCTTAGGAGCTGAGTGATCATCACACACTGCTTCTCACCTCTGAGGGGCTGTGGCCCATCTGCTAAAAGAGGCATAGTGATAACAGCACCTTCAGGGCTGGAGTTAGCCCAGCCGTTAAGACACTGCTTGAGATGCCTGTACCCCATATCAGGGTCCCTGCATTCGAGACTTAACTCTGCTCCAAATTCCAACTTCCTGTTAATGTACACCCTGAAAAACAGCAGATGATGATGGTTCAAGTAGTTGGGTCCCTGACACCCTTGTGGGAGACCCCAAATTGAGTTCTGGGCCCCTGGCTTTGGCTTGACCCAACCTTTGCTGTATGGTTATTTAGGTAGTGAATCAACAAATGGGAGCTCCCTCTCTCTCTCTCTCTCTCTATACCTTAAAACAAAAACATAAACAAATGAAAAAATTTCAAAATCCCTAAGAAATAAATGTAGAATTAAGAGAACCGGATCAATTAATTTGCTTAGCACACAATAGGTACTCCAAAGCAACAGGCATTATCTAGTATCTGTGCTATTTGAACCTATTGATTGTATCTCTTAAATCACAAAGTTAGTGTCTTATTCCAAGGAAATAATGCTTTAAAAAAAGTGAAAACCCTCTACCAGCCTGGCATCAGTCTTCGTCTTTGCTGTAACTCTGTGTGTGATCCTCTATGTACTATGTCCTAGATATTTTCTCCAGATGTTCTTCTTTACTGTTATTGAACATGTTTGACATCAATCGATCTCAGTCCTTAAAACACAAAGCACAGCCTCTCTTCTGTCCCATGCAAGAATGCGTCTGGTCTTCCACATTCTTCTTACTTGCTTGTTTGAACAGCGTTTGTCTCCTTTATTCAATAGGAAGCGATGTTTGGCCAAAACAAGCACATTTCGCTTTAACTGCCAGCTGCAGCACTTCCTTTGTCCTGAAACTCTTTCTGACCCAGAAGTGCTCTGACTGGCCACGCAGCACAATTAACAGGGTCATGTTTACCCATGCATTGTCAAGAAAAATGACCTGTTGGCTTAACCTGAGGTTTCTGTAAGTAAGAGATGCCTACTTGAAGATCAGAAATACAAGGGAATTGCTAGTGTTGGGTTTTCTCAAAGATTCCTGCCTCCAAGTCTCTGAAAGCTTTCAGTGGGAGTGAGGAATTGAAACTTAGGAAAGTTCAACTATTTATTCAAGCTAACACATATTTATTCTTCACAAAACCTGCAGAACTTTAAGTCATGAGTTGCCAGGCCTTCAAATGCTGGCCTTAAGGCAGAATCTCTTACATGTGAGGGTACTTCAAAAAGTTCACAAAAATACAGGGCTAAAAGATAAGATTAGGAGCAGGTGTTCAGCCTAGCAATTGAGATTCCAGTTAAGATACCTGCATCTCCTAACAGAGCACCTGATTTTATTTAATTATTTGAGAGGTAGAGTTACAGACAGACAGACAGGGAAAGACAAAGAGAAAGGTCTTTTACCCACTGGTTTACTCCCCAAATGGCATCAACGGCCCAGGCTGGGTTGATCCAAAGCCAGGAGCCAGGAGATTTTTCCGGGTCTCCCATGTGGGTGCAGGGACCCAAGAACTTGGGACATCTTCCACTGCTTTCCCAGGCCACAGCAGAGAGCTGGATTAGAAGAGGGGTAGCCAGTACATGATAGTTCATACCAGTGCCCATATAGGATGCCAATGCTGCAGATGGAGGCTTCGCTCACTACGCCGCAGCTCTGGTCCCTGGCTCCAGCTCTTGACTCTAGCTTCCTGCTAAAGCAGACCAAGTGGCGGCAGCAGCGATCATTCAACTAATTGGGTTCTTGCCACCCATGTGGGAGACCTGGGTTGAGTTCCTGGCTCCCAACTTTGGCCCCACCTTAGCCCTCACTGTTATAGTCACTGCAGGAGTGAACCAGCAAATAAGGGCTTTCTCCATATCTACCTGTCTCTCAAATAGACACATTTCTTAAAAGATAAGTATTTTGGCACAACAGAAAAATAGAGCTCCATGCATATAAAGGGTCTTCAATAGTTCATGGAAATCCAAATTATGAAAAACTGCTGGTTCACTTTGCAACAGCCAGGGCTGGACCAGGCCAAAGCCAGGAGCCAGGAGCTTCATCCTGATCTCCATGAGGGTGTCAGGGGTGCAAGCACTTGGACTATCTTCTGCTGCTTTTCACAGGCCATAGTAGGAAGCTGGATGGGAAGTGGAGCAGCCAGGACACGAACAGGCACATAAGGGATACTGGCATCATGAGCAGCAGCTTTGCCCACTCTGCCACAACAAGCTGCCCTCATGTATCTGTTTATAAAGCCACTGTGATTCAATCATGCCGCTGCACCCCAGCAACTCAGTCTAATCTCATAACCTCCCAAAGGCCTTACCTTCAGACACAATTGAACTGTCTCCATCCTTAATCATTACATGCATCCATTAACCACTCACACAAGACTTTGGGATCCAAGCCCCCAACATATAGGTCTTTAGGGAACACCCAAACTGTTATCTAAACTACAGCACTCTTGTTCTTAAAACAACATGGTCCTGTTGCCTTTTTTTTTTACTCCTCACAAATGCCACCTGTGCAATTGTGCAACCTTTTTCTCTTACTTTTTCATTAACTTGTTTACAACTGCTCTAAAGGAGAAAGCAATAGAGCTGAGAAGCTGAGAGCTGAGGCTTTGTACAAACTGCTGAAATCACACCCGGCAGGGCAGCGTTGGGCAAACTCTCCCACTTCCTTGCACTGTGACTGCCTCACTTGTAATGACGGGGCTATGTTATCCTACGGGGTCTTCAGAGAAACCAACCACGTAATAAACATAAATGACTTAAAACGCTGCTTGGCATGTCTCAAACAAACAAGTGCTAATCTCAACTCTACCTACGCTTGTATTTGTACCAGAGGCAGTGGGGAATTTGAAACGCTCTGCAGCAGTGGTAGACTAATGCACTGCCATCTGGTGTTTGTGTCTGCCCAGCTCCCTTCCTCCCCTCTTCAGGTAACTGACTTTGCTCTTTGTGAGAACCTCTCTGGGCACAAGGGGAGTTCACGAGCCCATGCCTGGCTAATTAAGTTGTCCCCCCTGGATTTTATTTCAAAAAGTTCATGGAAAATGAAATTAAAAGAAATGTTTATTTGGGGGCAAATTTTTTTTAAAGATTCATTTATTTGAAAGGCAAAGTGACAGAGAGAAAGGAAAACACACATACACATACACAGAGAGAGAGAGAGAGAGGGAGAGATGGAAAGAGAGACAGACAATCTTCTATCTACTGGCTCATTCCTCAAATGGCTGTGAAATCTAAGTCCAAGTCAGGCTGAACCTAAGAGCCAGAAACTCCATATGGGTCTCCCACATGAATGCAGGGGCCCAAGGACTTGGGCCTTCTTCATTGCCTTCCCAGGTGCATTAGCAGGGAGCAGGATCTCAAGTGGTGTAGCCGGGAAGGGAATTGGCATTCCAACATGAGATGCTGCTGTTGCAAGCAGCAGCTAAACCCACCACACCTCAATGCCAGCAGGTGGTATAAAGGGGAACAAGAATGACTTGTGATCTTCAAGAAATCTGTGATATGTTGAGGGTGTAATCAAATTGTCACATTTTAGGTGAACAACTGCTTTACCTTTTAGGCAGCTCATATGACAACCTAAGCAATGATAAAACCTAACATGATTTTAGGCATCTGATACTGTACTATTTCTTTCTTTCTTTTTTTTTTTTTTGACAGGCAGAGTGGACAGTGAGAGAGAGACAGAGAGAAAGGTCTTCCTTTGCCATTGGTTCACCCTCCAATGGCTGCCGCGGCCAGCGCACTGTGGCCAGCGCACCTGCGCTGATCCGATGGCAGGAGCCAGGTACTTCTCCTGGTCTCCCATGGGGTGCAGGACCCAAGCACTTGGGCCATCCTCCACTGCATTCCTTGGCCACAGCAGAGAGCTGAACTGGAAGAGGAGCAACCGGGACAGAATCCGGCACCCCGACCGGGACTAGAACCTGGTGTGCCGGCGTCGCAAGGCGGAGGATTAGCCTAGTGAGCCGCAGCGCCGGCCACTGTACTATTTCTATATTTCGTAGCTTAATATATCTATTAATTTCAGGATCCATTCAGTCAACAAATATTTTTGCGAGAGAGGTAACCCCTACATGTGCAAGGTATTCTGCAAGGTACAATGAATCCAGACCTCACAAGCTTAACCAGTCGAGGATGAACGTGAAGCAGTGCACCACATCCAGCCCTCAAGAATATACAGCAGTGGGGCCGGAGCTGTGGTGCAGCAGGTTAACATCCTAGCCTGAAGCGCCAGCATCCCATATGGCGCCAGTTCGAGTCCCAGCTGCTCCACTTCCAATCCAGCTCTCTGCTATGGCCTGGGAAAGCAGCAGAAGATGGCCCAAATCCTTGGGCCCCTGCACCCATGTGGGAGACCCAGAAGAAGCTCCTGGCTCCTCGCTTCAGATCAGTGCAGCTCTGGCCGTTGCAGCCAACTGGGGGGTGAACCATCAGATGAAAGACTTTCTCTCTGTCTCTCTCTCTCTCTCTCTCTGCCTCTCCTCTCTGTGTAACTCTGACTTTCAAATAAATAAATAAATCTTCAAAAAAATATACAGCAGTGACCACTGTGGTACAACAGGTTATGCTGCCTCTTGGGGTGGCAGCGTCTGTCCCAAGTCCTGGCTAATCTACTTCTGATCCAGCTTCTTGCTGATGTGTCTGGGGAGACAGTGGATAATTGCTCCAGTATTTACCCCTACAATGTATGTGGATGGAGTTTCTGGCTTCTGGTCTCAGCTTAGTCCAGCCCCAGCTGTTGATGGCATTTGGGGGAGTGAACCAGAGAATGGAATCCATCTCTTTTTCTCTTTCTCTGTCACTCTACCTTTCAAATAAATAATCTTAAAAGAAGAAAGGAAATTGCAGAAATTTAAAAACTGTCTCTCTCTAGACTGGATTATGGGTCATTTTTATCATTCTTTGGATTTTGTCCTTTATATTTTCTAAGTTTTTCTAGGATAAACTTAGAGTATTCTACTAGTTAGAAACCACCTTTAAAAAAAACATATTCACGGCTGGCGCTGTGGCTCACGAGGCTAATCCTCCACCTGCAGCGCTGGCACCCCAGATTCTAGTCCCGGTTGGGGCACCAGATTCTGTCCCGGTTGCTCCTCTTCCAGTCCAGCTCTCTGCTGTGGCCCGGGAAGGCAGTGGAGGATGGCCCAGGTGCTTGAGCCCTGCACCCGCATGGGAGGAAGCACCTGGTTCCTGGCTTCAGATCGGCACAGCGCGCCAGCCATAGCAGCCATTTGAGGGGTGAACCAATGGAAGGAAGACCTTTCTCTCTGTCTCTCTCTCTCACTGTCTAACTCTGCCTGTCAAAAAAAAAAAAAAAAAAAACAAACAAACAAACAAAAAAAACATATTCACTTAGACAAGCCATAGAAAGAACAAAAAAATCCAAAGACGTTCTGGTATGGATAAATATTTTCATATTGTAAAAATGATTTTCTAAATAAGGCCAAATATTTGGAGTGACTTTTCTTTTGTCCAGTCTTAATTTCTCTTTTGTTGTGAAGTTTAATGCTCTTTGAAAATGTCTCCTAGCTGTGGCATCAATATGCCCCAATTTCAAGTTTTTGGTTTTATTGTCCCTGTATATTCATATTTTGATATCTTCTGAATCTGATTCTTATGAGATTATTCCTTTGAACCTTTGAAGAGTGTGGTTACACCAACTAAATTACTTAGAGTAAGTCAGACACCAAGGATCCAGTTCTTGTTAAATACTATTCATTGTAATTGGCTTCAACTCCAGGTGACAACACAACATATCAAAACTTACACTTTACAGCAAAAGCAGTGTTGAGAGGAAAGTTTATGACAATAGGTGCCCATATCAAAAAATTGGAAAGGCACCAAATAAATGAGCTATCAATGAATCTCAAGGATCTAGAAAAACAACACAAACCAAAACCAAAACTAATAGGAGAAAAGAAATAATTAAAATTAGAGAAGAAATCAATAAAATTGAATAAAAATACAAAAGATCAGCAAAAGAAGAGCTAGTATTATGGAAAAAAAAATCTGACACATCATTGCCCCAGCTAACCAAAAAAAGGAGAGATAAGACCCAAATCAATAAAATTAGAGATGAAAAAGGAAATGTAACAACAGACACCACAGAAATAAAAAGAATCCTCAGAAATTACTAAAAAGAGTTGTATGCCAACAAACTAGGAAACCTAGCAGAAATGGATAGATTCCTGGACACATACAACCTACCTACATTGAGCCATGAAGACATAGAAAACCTAAACAGACCCATAAACAAGATGGAAATCGAATCAGTAATAAAGGCCCTCCCAACAAAGAAGAGCCCAGGACCATATGGATTAACTGCTGAATTCTACCAGACATTTAAAGAAGAACTAACTCCAATTCTTCTCAAGCTATTCAAAACAATTGAAAGAGAGGGAATCCTCCCAAATTCTTTCTACGAAGCCAGCATCACCTTAATTCCTAAGCCTGAAAAAGATGCAACAGAGAAAGAGAATTACAGACCAATTTCCCTGATGAACATAGATGCAAAAATCCTCAACAAAATTCTAGCCAATAGAATCCAATAACACATCAGAAAGATCTACACCCAGTCCAAGTGGGATTCATCCCTGGTATGCAGGGATGGTTCAACATTTGCAAATCAATATTTGTGATACATCACATTAACAAACTGCAGAAGAAAAAAACCATTTGATTATCTCAACAGATACAGAGATAGCATTTGCTAAAATACAAACCCTTTCATGATGAAAACTCTAAGCCAATTTGGTATAGAAGGAACTTTCCTCAACACAATCAAGGCAATTTATTTCAAACCCATAGCCAGCATCATACTGAATGGGGGAAAGTTGAAAAAAATTCCCACTGAGATCCGGTACCAGACAGGGATGCCCACTCTCACCATTGCTATTCAACATAGTACTGGAAGTTTTAGCCAGAGCCATTAGGCAAGAAAAATAAATCAAAGGGATACAAATTGGGAAGGAAGAAGTTCAAACTATCCCTATTTGCAGATGACATGATTCTTTATTTAGGGGATCCAAAGAACTCCACTAACAGTGGAACTCATAGAAGAGTTTGGTAAACTAGCAGGATATAAAATCAACAGCCTTTGTATACGCAGACAATGGCTGAGAAAGAACTAATAAGATCCATCCCATTCATAATAGCTACAAAAAAAAATCAAATGCCTTGGAATAAACTTAGCCAAGGATGCCAAAGATCTCTATGATTAGAATTATAAAACATTAAAGAAAGAAATAGAAGATACCAAAAAAATGGAAAAAGCTTCCATGTTCATGGATTGGAAAAAATCAATATCATCAAAACGTCCATTCTTCAAAAAGCAATTTACAGATTCAATGCAATACCAATCAAAATACCAAAGACATTCTTCTCAGATTTAGAAAAAAATGATGCTGAAATTCATATGGAGGCACAGGAGACCTCAAATAGCTAAAGAAATCTTACACAACAAAAACAAAGCCAGAGGCATCACAATACCAGATTTTAAGACATACTAAAGGGCAGTTATATATTTTTTTAATTTATTTGACAGGTAGTGTTACAGACAGTAAGAAGGAGAGACAGAGAGAAAGGTCTTACTTCCGTTGGTTCACCCCCCCGAAATGGCCACAACAGCCGGAGTTGCACCAATCCAAAGCCAGGAGCCAGGTGCCTCTTCCTGGTCTCCCATGTGGGTGCAGGGGCCCAGGCAGCTGGGCCATCCTCCACTGCCTTCCTGGGCCACAGCAGAGAGCTGGATTGGAAGAGGAGCAGCTGGGACTAGAATTGGTGCCCATCTGGGATGCCGGCGCCGCAGTTGGAGGATTAACCTAGCGCGCCATGGCACCGGCTCAGGGCAGTTATAATTAAAACAGCCTAGAACTGGTACAAAACAGATGGATAGACCAATGGAACAGAATAGAAACACCAGAAATCAACCCAAACATCTACAACCAAATTATATTTGATCAAGGAGCTAAAACCAATTCCTGGAGAAAGGATGATCTATTCAACAAATGGTGCTGGGAAAACTAGATTTATACATCCAGAAGTATGAAGCAAGTCCCCTACCTTACACAGAAAGCCACTCAACATGGATTAAAGATCTAAATCTATGACTCAACACCATCAAATTATTAGAGAACATCAGAGAAACCCTGCAAGATATTGGAACAGGCAAAGGCTTCTTAGACAAGACCCCAGAGGCACAGGCAGCCAAATCCAAAATTAACAGCTGGGATTACATCAAATTGAGAAGATTATGTATGGCAAAAGAAACAGTCGGTGGGGCTGGCACTGTGGCACAGCAGGTTAACACCCTGGCCTGAAGCGCTGGCATCCCATATGGGCACCAGTTTGAGACCGGCTGCTCTACTTCCGATCCAGCTCTCTACTTTGGCCTGGGAAAGCAGTAGAAGATGGCCCAAGTCCTTGGGTCCCTGTACCCACATGGGAGACCCAGAAGAAGCTCTTGGCTCCTGGCTTCGGATCAGCACAGCTCCAGCCATTGCGGCCATCTGGGGAATGAACCAGTGGATGGAAGACCTCTCTCTGTGTCTCTACCTCTCTCTGTAACTCTTTCAAATAAATAAAATAAGCCTTAAAAAAAGGAAACCTGTAGAGGTGAAACTGACACTATGAGAAGCAATGACTTGATCAGCTCTCATCCTGGCTATCAAGGAACAGCTTACTATTTTATTCTTTTTAGTATTTTCTTTTTCTACTTAATACTGTTGGATGAACTCTTAACACAGAAATATTCTTAGGTGTTTAAATCCAATTGAAAATTGTTCTGTGTAAAAAAATAAGAGTGGAAATAAGAGAGGGAGGAAATGTACAGTTCGGCACACATTCCCACTGGTGAAGCTAAAAACTTGCTATGGACTCCGGCCTCAGAATCAACCCTTGGGGCATTTGGATCTGGCTAAAAGGCCCATGAGAGTCTCACAGGCATGGAAAGCCAAGACACGGTGGCAAAAACAACCTAAATGAAAGATCCTGGTGAACAAGACCCCAGCAGAAGGAACAGGCCATCAAGGAGGGAGGCGCCTTTCTCTGAAGGGAGGAAGGAACATCCACTGTGATATGGCCTTGACTAAACAAGTTCAGAGTTGGTGAACTCAAGGGGCTTCCATAGCCTAGACAGCTCATGGCAAGAGCCTCGGGTGATTGCTGACATCTTAAATAAGAGTGCCAATTGTTAATTCAACAATGGGAGTCACTGGGCACATGCTCCCCACGTAGGATCTCTGTCCTTAATGTGTTTTACTATGAGAGTTAAAGATAACACTACTAGTCGAACAATACCCTATACCTTGTGCAGTTGTGTGAGTGCAGTCTGTTGAAATCTTTGCTTAGTATATACTAAGTTGATCTTCTGTATATAAAGATAATTGAAAATGAAACTCAATGAAGGGTGGGATGGGAGAGGGAGTGGGAGAGGGGAGGGCCACGGGAGGGAGGGAGGTTGGGGGGGAAGCCACAACAATACAAAAGTTGCACTTTGTAAATTCACATTTATTAAATAAAAAAAAAAAAACTTGCCATGGGACTTCAAATCCCATTAAGTTGGCAGGTACCAATGCCATCGTACTAGTTAAAGTTATCATTTCAAGTGCATAATTGATCATAAAGATAGGAATAAGTGTCAAAGGGATAACATAAATAAGATCAAGTGTCTACTAATAATAATAGAATTAAAAAGGAGAGAATGATCCAACATGGGAAGCAGGCCACACAGCAGACTCATAGAATGGAAGCCCTAAATAGCACACTGGCCTCAGAATCAGCCCTTAAGGCATTCAGATCTGGCTAAAAAGCCCATGAGAGATTTTAGGCATGGAAAGCCAAGACACTGTGGCAAAAAATGGCCTACATGAAAGATCTCTGTGAGGAGATCCCAGTGGAAGGAAGGGACTGTCAAAGAAGAAGGTACCTTTCTCTGAAGGGAGGAGAGAACTTCTACTTGATTGTGGCCCTGTCTAAACAATGTCGGAGTTTGGGAACTCAAGAGGCTTCCATAGCCTTGGCAGCTCATGACAAGAGTCTCAGGTGATCACTGGCATCATAAATAAGAGTGTCAATTGTTAAATCAACAACAGAAGTCACTGTGCACTTGCTCCACATGTAGGACCTCTGTCCTTAATATGTTGTACTATGAGAATTAATGGTAAAACTAGGCGTCAAACAGTACTTTATACTTTGTGTTTCTGTGTAGGTGCAAACTGTTGAAATCTTTACTTAGTATAGAGTTGATCTTCTGTATATAAAGATAATTAAAAATGAATCTTAATGAAGAATTGGATGGGAGAGGGAGTAGGAGGTGGGATGGTTTTGGGGGTGGGAGGGCAGGTATGGGGGGAAGAACCGCTATATTCCAAAAGCTGTACCTGTGAAATTTATATGTATTAAATAAAAGCTTTCAAAAAAAAAGAAAAAATACCATTCATAAGAATTTTGCTCTGGAAAGTGTGTGCTTTACTGGGTTTCTCAGCTTCCTATTCCTTGAGAGGAAAAAGCAATGAAGAAGTTAAAGAATGGAATGGGCATTAGGCCTAGAAGTTAAGACCCTGGTTAAGATACATTTGTGCCTGGGTTTGAGTCACAGTTCTTCTCTGGCTTCAGCTTCCTGCTAATGTATACTTGGAGAGGCATTAGTGATAACTCAATTAATTGGGTCCCTGCTATTTACATAAAAAACCTGATTTGAATTCCTGGCTCATAGCTTTGGCCTGGTCCAACCCCAGTTTTCACAGGCATTTGGGGAGTGAACAAGCAGACAGAAGCTCTGGTATCTCTCTCTCTCTCTCTCTCTCTCTCTCTCTCTCTATATATATATATATATATATACACACACACACACACACACACTCATGCACGTATATATAAATATATATATATACACATATATATATATTTAAAGGTAAAGAAGTACTTTTTGGGTAATCTATTATAGCATAAATGCATTTGAATGCATATGTTTCCTCCAAATATCCAATTGCTATTTATTAAGAGACCTCTGTGTACCAGGCACCCTACAATGATTAATTGATTAATCCATGCACCCTCATAACAATGCAATGAGTCAGGATCTAACACCTTCGTTTCACTAATAAGAAATTGAAATCTCCAACAACTTTTTCTCTAAGATCATGCAAGGATGATGCCAAATTTAAAGTCACAATTTGCGGAGTCTCTGGGATGGGTGTTTGCTCAGCAATTAAGATCCCACTTGGATGGCTGCCGCCGCGGCTCAACATGTTAATCCACACACCGGGTTCTAGTCCCGGTCGGGACGCCGGATTCTGTCCCGGTTGCCCCTCTTCCAGCCAGCTCTCTGCTGTGGCCCAGGAAGGCAGTGGAGGATGGCCCAAGTCCTTGGGCCCTGCACCCCATGGGAGACCAGGAAAAGCACCTGGCTCCTGCCTTGGGATCAGCGTGGTGCGCCGGCCGCAGTGTGCCAACTGTGGAGGCCATTGGAGGGTGAACCAACGGCAAAAGGAAGACCTTTCTCTCTGTCTCTCTCTCTCACTGTCCACTCTGTCAAAAAAAAAAAAGACCTCCCTTGGGGTTCACACATCCCGTATGCCCAGGTTTGAGTCCCAGCTCTGCTCTCAACAGAAGCTTCCTGCTGATGCACACCCTGAGAGGCAACAGGTGACAGCTCGGGTATTTGGGTCCTGTCACCTGTGTGAGAGATCTGGATGGAGTTCACAGTTCATGGGTATTTGGGATATGAACCAATGGATGGGAGCTCTCTCTGTCTCTCCATCTCTAGCTCTTTCTGCCTCTTAAATAAATAAAATACAGAAAAATTTTAAGAAACTGTGTGGTTTCCCAAGGTCATGTTCTTTCAACTATAACACACTTTCTTTCATGGTATAATGAATACAAATTATTTTTCAATTTTTAAAAAACTTTTATTTTCTTATCTGAAAGTCAGAGTGACTGAGAGAGTGAGAGAGATATCTTCCATCTGCTGGTTCATCTCCCAGATGCCCACAACACCCAGAGCTAGGCCAGGCCAAAGCGAGGAGCAAGGAACTCCATTTGGTCTCCATATGGTAGCAGGAACCTAGGCATGTGAGTCATCATGTACTGCCTCCCACAAGCATTAGCAGGAAGCTGGGCACAAAGAGTGGAATGGCCAGGACTCGAACCAGGCACTCTGATGAGATGCCAGTGTCCCAGACAGCAGCTTGAACTATGCACAATATCCACTCCTAATATAATATATATATATATTATATATATATGATATATGTATATATATACATATATCATAATATATACACATATATTATTATATATTTTATATCCACTCCTAATATATAATGTATATATTATTATATATTATAATATATATGCATATATTGTATAATATATATACATATATACTTTTTAAACCAGATTAAGATTTCTCAACTTCAGTGATATTGACATGCTGAGCCAGTGGGGGCAATTTCCTGTGCATGACAGGGTGTTGAGCAGCATCCCTGGCCTCCACTGGACGCCAGGAGCACCTCCCAGTTATGACAACCAAAAATGTCTCCAATCAGTGCCAAAGTTCCCTGGGGCAAGGGAGGTGGGGTTGAAATCATCTCTGATTGAGAACCATGTGCTAAATCATATTCACGTTATTCAGAATAGAAATGACCAGTTTTGCATTTCATAAAAACAAGCATAAAGGGAATATCCCAAAGTCTGCTGAAAGAGTCTGTGAGTTTGTCGACATGAAACAAACAGAAGCAGATATTGGAGATTTGACAATAACTCGTCTGGTGCAGACAGCTCAATGAGGTAATTTAGTCCAGAGTGGCCACCAGCCAACTTTCCCCTTTACTCATCACCCTGCATCTTGAATAATAGCACTCAAAATAAGGGCTATGTCATATTTATACAAGGAAAGAAGACTTTTCATTATAACATAAAGCACAGCATAGTCCTCAAGAAACATTAAAGCAAGCAAGACAAAGACCCTGAAAATCAATCAGCCAGTTAATTTCTTAAAACAGCTCCAGTAGGGTCAGCATTTGCCTAGCCATAGAGACGCCAGATAAGATGCCCATGTACCATATGGGAAAGATTGGGTTCAATTCCCAGCTGTGGTTCCTGACTCCAGCTTCCTGCCAATGCAGACCCTATGAGGTGGCAGGTGACAGCTCAAATAATTGGGTGGATGCCACCCATGTGAGAGACTTAGAGTAAGTTCCCAGCTCCTGCTTTGGCCTGCCTTAGTGGGCATTTGGGGAGTGAGCCAGCAAATGGGAGCTCGTTCTTTTTCTCTTTGTGTCTCAAAAACAAAATAATTAATTTTTTAAAAAGATTTATTTATTTGAAAGTCAGAGTTACACAGAGAAAGGAGAGGCAGAGAGAGAGGTCTTCCATGAGTTGGCTCACTCCCCAGATGGCTGCAACAGCTGGAGCTGTGCCGATCCGAAGCCAGGAGCCAGGAGCCCCTTCTGGGCCTCCCACATGGGTGCAGGGGCCCAAGAACTTGGGCCACCCTCCACTGCTTTCCCAGGCCATAGCAGAGAGCTGGATCAGAAGTGGAGCAGCTGGGACTAGAACTGGCCCCCATATGGGCTGCCGGCACTCCAGACCAGGGCTTTAACCCACTGCGCCACAGCAATGGCCCCAAAATAATTAATTTTAAAAAAGAAAATTCTGGGGCTGGCATTGTGGCTTAGCAACTAAAGCTACCACCTATGATACTGGCATCCCATATGGATACAGGTTCATGTCCCAGATGCTCCATTTTTGATCCAGCTCCCTGCTGACAGCCTGGGAAAGCAGAAGATAACCTAAGTGCCTGGGCCCCTGCACCCACATGGGAGACCTGGAAGAAGTTCCTGGCTCCTAGCGTTAGCCTGGCCCAACTCCAGCCATCAGTCATCTGAGGAGTGAGCCAGCCGATGAAAATTCTCTCTCTCTCTCTTTCTCTCTCCCTCCCTCCCTCCCTCCCTCCCTCTGTTGTGGATACCTTAAGGTGGACAATAGAACCCTTCATGGAGTGTAAAGTCTAATGAGGAAGCCAGACATTAGGAAAAACATTACATGGTGGACTAATTAGATAATTACACAGATCACAGGCCTACAAACGATTAATCCTTGTTATATTTCCCAATGCTGGGCCAAAAAGCACACATGGCTGCCATTTATGCTAGTTGTTAAGCTATTGTCTCTGAGCTCCAACTCCTGCTTTCTGGGTTCTGTCTTGTGGTTACACAGATGAGATACTTCCCAGATATTTTGTCAAGAGGCTCCCTGTAGGATTCAGTCAACAGAAATCATAGAGAGAGGGTAGGCGTTGTGGTACAGCAGAGTAAGCCACTGATTGGGAAGCCCACATCCCATATTGAAGTACTTGGCTCACATCCTGGCTGCCCTGCTTCCTATCTAGCTTCCTGCTAGTGCACCTGCATTGTAGTAGGTGATGGTTTAAGTACTGAGTCCCTGCCACCCATGTGGGAGACCAGATTGAGCTCCTGGCTCCTGGATTCAGTTTGCCCCAGCCCCCGCTATTGTGGGCATTTGAGGAGTGAACTATCAAACAAGAGGTCTCTTTCTCTTTCCATCTGCCTTTCTATGTTTCTTTATTTCAAATAAATAAATCTCAAAAAAACAAAAACAAAAACAGCTAACACAGAGGGAGCTTGAAAGGCAGAAGTGAGTGAAAGGCTCTGGAGAAGGGACTTCCTTTCGCCTCCACTTCCTCTTCCTGTTGAGGCCACCCTAGCATTGGCCCAGCAGCAATCACAGGGCTCTTCCCTCGTTCTCTGAGCTCCTCAACGATGATAATCCCAAACTCTTCCCTTTCACTGCCTCAGCTCTGGGGGTGAAAACTAGATTATCTCGGTGTATACTCTTGTTGCTCTTTAAGCCCTTCAACATCTGTGCAAATATCCTATAGTAAATCTCTGTTCAAAGTGGCATTTTCCACCAATTCTGTCTTCTGTAGCCATCCTCCTTAATAGCCAAGGGTCAGAGCCAACATTTCTTACCTTGGTTACCAGAATGAATACCTATGCTTCTCCTCTGTGCGTGAAATTTGAGTCAGAGAGAAATCATACTCCTGGTAGTGTTGAGCCAGGAAAACAGAAACCCAACGAGGTACTTTATCAGAGTTCAGGTTCATCTACCTGTTGCCTTCCCCTCTTCTCTCTGCATCTCTTAGAAAGAAATTTGCCAGTGCATTTGGAGCCCACTTGGGTAAACCAGGATGATCTCATTTGAAGAGCTTCACCTTACCTACATTTACACAAACTCCTTTTCCAAGATCACATATCAGATGCTAGGGTGAGGTGTAGACGCATCTTTGTCGGGGCGGGGCACCATTCCCTCTACCACACACAGTGAAGAAACAGAAAGGTGGGGCCAGCATGAGATGGAAAATTGTACAGGAGGTGGTTGTTAAAAGAGCTCCATGAGCACATGGAGCAGCCAGCAGGATCTGGGAAAGAGCTTTCCAGACAGGGAAGGACCAGGACACAGAGCCTGCTCTCTGATCTCTCTCTTCCTCTGGCCCCTAAACTCAAATCCAGTCTCTGCATCTGGCCCTGCATTCTGACCTCTGCATGCAACTCTTTCCCTGGATCTTGCTTAAGGGGTCCCTTCCATCAATCAGATCTGAGTTTAGAGATCACCTACTTCAGGACACCACCTCTGACCACATTTATGAAATACCCCACCCCAGGGTGAGGGAAATCTGCCATGTCCTGCTTCCCAGGCCCTGGGCCCACCTCTGGCTTCAGCTGCAGCTGGAGGGAGGCTTCTGTGAACTGAGACTCCCCTTGCACACAAGGCAGCCCTCCCCGGGTTGGCACTTGGGCTGTGCTTCTTCTAGCTACTGCAGTGACGCCTCAGCCTCATCTAAACACAGCTCCAAAGCGTGGGGAATGAATGCTCTGGGGTCTGACCTGATTTGTAAGGGCCATGTCCCTGAAGCCTGAACATTATGGCAAGGATGTGACACACTGCAACCCCCACCCTCTCTCACTGCCCCGGGAAAGTAAAGGTGTGAGGCAGGAACCCTTTCCTACTTTGCACATCCAGTTATCACCTACTGAAGGACTCCGTGTGCACCAATTATTTCAATGAGTCTCCTACTTAAAGAAGTGGATTCTTAAGTACTTGGTTAACTCCCCAAAATGTGAAATTTAAAATCAAGTCTTTGAGATTTCTAAATTAGAGCCTTCACTGAGTCATGAAAGAAAATTCTGACCAATATCGGTTGTCACATTAAGCCTAATTAATCCAACGAGGGGCTGAATTTCTCTTATTCAACTGTGTTTTTCTTAGATTAATTAGTGAATGCAAATCCTAGAGTATATCTTTCAGGATTTAGTTAGTGGGGAACTCAAATAATACAGGGTAAAGATGAACTCTTAGTATCTTTCAGATCTATCTGGAAGCCTTTGACTTGTATAGAACTGTTTTCTTCTGCTGGTATTTGAGGATTTCTGATAAAAAAAAAATAAGTCCATTCTCAAAGTGTCCAGATTATATTTTCTCTGTGTGTGATTTTTAGTAATTGTTTTGTCCCTGATTTTCCTCATAAATAAACTCACATTTACTATGCACTAGGCACTCTGGCTGGGCTTTTATTTTACTTCTCCTAATTTATTCCTAGAACAACACTGTGAATTTTGTAGTATTAGTGCCATTGCTTATTAGCAGAATCACAGAAAGTCTTAACTGCTTAGAGAATAGGGACAAGTGATAAACCACTTTGAAAAATGTAATGAAAGCTTGGAGATGCTTTTGGGAATAAAGATGTATAAAATCCCAAGACACAGTCATGCACACACAACTTGTATACTTTCAGGAGGTGCTTATGATGCTCCCTAACGCCATCCATAAATTTGCAAGTGAACTTGATGTTAACAAACCAGGCAGAGGAAACAGCCCCAAGAGCCACCAGCGACAGTGGCCGAACTATTAGGAGGTGGGTATATTGGAAGTCATGTCTGCCCATCTAGAGCAGCTTCCACATCGTGAGGTTCTCAGAAAGTGACAGTTAACTCACACCCAAGCACCTTTACAATACACTAGATATTAGGTTCAGCAACTCAAGTTGCCAATTGGTACACCTACATCCCATCTCAGAGTGTCTGGGTTTGAGTCCTGCCTCTGCTTCCAACCCAGCTTCCTGCTAATGTTTACCATGGGAGACAGTAGATGATGGTTCAAGTACTTGAGTCCCTGCCATCCACATGGGAGCTCCAGATGGAGCTCCTGGCTCTTGGCTATGGCCTGGCTCAGTACTGGCTATTGCAAACAATTGAAGAGTGAACCAGCAAATGGAAGATCTCTGTTTATATCTTTTCAGATGAAGTGAAAAAAATGTTAAAATTATAAAAAAAAATGAACTAGAAAGCATACTCAAGGAAAGACTGGAGAATATTAGCTTTAAGGAAATCATCACAACCGTTGGTAAAACTCCATGAACCTTGGGGACAGTGTGTTTGCTTTCCAACTCAGGAAAGATGTCCAAGTGAGAAAAGTCCAGTCTGGAAGAATACACATCAACTCCTTTCTCTGGGGCACAACTCTTCGAAGGGAAATTTGCATTGCATGGAACACAAGCCTGGCTTCACCTGCTTGGTTGGCAGATACTGCAAAGTTCAAACAGTCAACCCTCTTTGCCATTGACCTCCACAATTCCCTATGGTCTGAGCATCAGCGAAGATCTGTGCTGCTGACACATCAGAAGCAGATGCAGGACAGGACACACAGAAGACCATGGGTAACCATGGGCCTGAGATTTACTGCTGAGCAAAGGCATGTCTCATTTTTTGAACTTGTCATTTTTTATCATCTCCACATGGAGTGAAGCGAGACTGCTGTGACGGGCACTTGACCAAGGAAATTAAACTAATTTAGCCCCAGTCGTATAAACTATAGAGATGGTAGGGCTCTGGGCTCTTTAATTTGCTGATTTAGCTCCATGCAGATGGCTAAATGACAGTGATCATCATTTTTTTAAATGGAGAATTAAGAACAAAACTCTGGAACTGGCATTTCTTCAGCACAATCCTTTGATTGTTTTGGTGGCTTGAAATTTTATTTATATATTAATATTAAAACAGAACTCTAATCTGGAAACTAGGTTTTATCTGAATTTGAATAATGGAGGAATTGGAGCACTGAATTAGATTTTTTTAAGCGAGAAATGAATCCCAAGTTGCATTTTGGAAATACACCAGAAGATGGCAGTGTCTGACAAGGAGATCAGATATTTTCCTCTTCTGTTCCCCGTCTCCCATCTAGCAAAAAAGTTGTTTTTTAAGCCACAGCAAATAAAGAGGGAGCTTCAAATGAATGTCTAATAATAATGTCAGATTTTGCTATTCTTCCAATTCAATTATTGACCTGTATCAGGTACTAAATTACCAACTATCTACCAAACATTTCCCATTCCTTTAAGAACCAAATGCTAATATATAGGCAAAGAAAAATCAAGTGGTTAAGAAAGAAAAATACAGAACCTGCTAGTTGCAGCTAGAATCCCAGCTTTATTTATTCTGAATATAAAACTATGGCTACTTTTAAAAATATACTTAAATGTTTTAAAATAAGATAGTTATATATATATACACATATATTTGTGTGTATATATATATATGTAAATAGAATATACAAGGTGACTTCAAAAAGTAAGTGGAAAGTGGAATTAAAAGATAAGTTTACTTTGGTGCTAGAGATTTCAAAATCCATGCATAGTATTTGCATAATACACATATTCCATAAACTGTTTGAAGACACACACACGGGCAGAATGACACCATTTCCTTAACAAACATGCCGGGTCCTGTGGCGGGAAGTGAGGACACAATGGTAAAAAGCCAGCCAAAGGCCTTGCCTCCATGAAGCTTGTGTTCTTGCGAGGAGACACCAATGGTAAACTAATTTCAGAAGTGATCCTAAGGCACCATAATGAAACATGCGGTAGAACATGGAGGTGGTTTTGAAGGGCTTTTGGAGTTACTGACTTTTGAGCTGAGTCCTGAATAATGAAGATGAGGCTGGTGATATGATCTGGGGCAAGAATGCTCTAGGCTATGGAGCAGCATGTGCAAAGGCCCTGAGGCAGGAAGCAACTGCAGATGATTAAGCAACTTGTAATAGGGCCCATGTAGCTCAGTAAATCCAGTGGAAGAAATGATGGGTTGGAGAGAGAGTTAGAGACCAAGTCATCCAGGGCCTAGAGATGAAAGTTATGGAATTTTAACCTAGTTCTAACAGGGGTGTGATAGAGTCTGAGCTATCTTTTTTTTTTTTTTTTAATTATTTAAGACCTTTATTAGCAGGTGCTTGCAGTTTGTTGACTTTTTTGAAAAAATCAAGTTGTAAACTTTTATTACAAATTAAAAATGAAGTTCTTAAAAATCTCAACTTGACCAGATATAAAACAATTTAAAAACCTTTAAAGGTGTATTGAGAAAAACCAGGCTTTTTTAAAAAACACGTTTGTCATTACCAAAAAGAGACAACTTTAGGTAAAAATAATAAAAACCTCATGCTGCATAGATAATGCAGATAGTTCTAGTAATCTGGTCAACGGGCAAAAAGCAAGCACTTAAGGTCTTCAGCTCCAGTCTTTTGTTCATTTCTTATTGCTGGAATTTCATATTCATTTCTTCTTGTTGGATGACTAAACCGGATGATGGTAGAGATGTTAAGCCGGCATTTACTCAGCCCCGCCCTGCTCAGCCTCGGGAGCGGACGAATTCTCAGCTGGTGGATCGGCTGCTTTTGTCTCTTTGCCATCTTGTGGTTTAGGGTTATCTGGGCGTCTGCGTCGGTAGTTGAAGTTGCGGCGGTACCGACGCTGAGGTGGCTGCTGACCCTGGGTCTCATCTCCTTGGTTTTCCTTGTCTTCTTCATTGCCGTCCTCTCTAGGCTGTCTTTGGCGAGGAGGACCTCTGCGGAATCGTGGTCTATAACCCCGATACATATTCTGTCTCACTGGTCTACCTTGTTCTCCTGCACCCTGGTTGTCAGCACCTTCCATCACTTCTCCCTGCACAGGAGGGTTGGAACACTGTGGTCGACGCCCATAGAGTCTCCGCATGTAGTAAGGTGGGAACCTTCGCCTGCGGTAGGGCCGGCGTTGTTGGGCCTGGCCTTCGGGAGCGCTCTCCAATGCCTCATTCTTTTCCCCACTCTCACTATTCTGGTAATTCTGCTGGTAATTGCGTGGAGGACCCCTACGACGTGGGTAGCGTCTATAATGGTTACGATCTGCTGCATATTTACTGCCTTGCACTGGAACTCCACCAGGACCTGTAACATTTGCTACCTCCGCACCCTTTTCTCCTTCAACAACATCAAACTCCACAGTCTCTCCATCTCCTACACTGCCAAGGTACTTCCTGGGGTTATTCTTCTTTATGGCAGTCTGGTGTACAAATACATCTTCCTTGGTGTCATTCCTGTTGATGAAACCATATCCGTTCCTTACATTGAACCATTTTACTGTTCCCAAAACCTTCGTTGCGATGACCTTCTTGTCCCCGCCGGCGGGCGCCGCCGATGTGAGGCCGCCCGGGCCACCGCTCCCTGCGCTGCTGCCCGTGGTGCCAGGCTTGGTTTCGGTGGCGCTGAGGGCGGGGGCGGCGGGCGGCTGCTGGGTCTGGGCCTCGCTGCTCATGGTTGCGGTGATGGTGACTGGGGCCGGCTGCGGCAGCTGCGGCTCCTCCCGGGGTGTGATGGTAACTAGGCCGGCGGCGGCGGTGGGGCTGCTCAGGGCTCTCTGGGGTCCGCTCTCCGCTCCCGCTACCGATCGAACTCCTGAGCTATCTTTTCATCAGAGGTCTGCATGAAGCAACTTGCTAAGGATCAGCCAGCTAGGAAAGGACAGCCTACCATAGACCTAGACCGCCATCTGGGTATACAGCAAGGACCGCATGCAGGCCTGCTTTGAGACCTACCCCAACAGCAAGGAAGAATGCCAAAGGCGCCAGCCTTGCCTTTCAGTTCTAACACCTGGTGGAAGGAATGAGAGTCATGCAGAGAGAGGGCATAATTGAAGTAAACTAGTGTGCATCAAAGGATGTAAGTGGCACACAGAAGCAACTGCATTAATTAGGATGAACCATTCATCCTATTTCACTTTTGGCAAATAAAACAACATCCCAGGCAGTATTTAGAAAATGTGGCAGACACACTCTAAGATGACCCCTGATGATCCACACCTTATATGAGAGGACTTCAAAAAGTTCATGGAAAAATGGAATTAGAAAATAATTTTAGTTTGCAGCAAAAATTTTGCAATCCACACAATCTTTTCCTAATATGCATTTCCATGAACTTTTAAAAAATGTAATTATTTATTTGAGACGTAGACAGAGAGAGAAAGAGCGCACCCACTATGCTGGTTACTCTCTTAATGCCCAAAATGGCTGGGATGACCCACGCTGAAGACAGGAGCTAAGACCCAGATCTCATATGTGGGTGGCAGGAATCCAATCACTTGAGTCATCACCTACTGCTTCTCAGGGTCTACACTAGCAGGAATCTGGAATCAGGAGCCGGAGCTGGGAATTGAACCCAGATGCTTGGATGCGGGACGGGGGCATCTTAACCACTACGTTAAACACATACCCCTCCATGAACTTTTGAAGTCCCCTCACATAATTTCCTTTTCTTGAGCCTGTCTAGGTCCTGTGACTGGCTTCTAACCAGTAAACATAATGTTACTCCCATGATTACACTTCTGTAAGAGTCTGAGTAGAAGGGAAGAGACCTTCTTGCTGGTTTTGAAGAAATGGTGAGTGAGGGTGCATGACTGTACTGCCCACCTCCTGCAGTATTTGGAAGCTTGTTCTCTCCCAGCTGAGTCTCTGATGAGACCTCAGCCCCAGTCAACTCCTGGAATGCACTAAAACAGAGGATCCAGGCAAGCCAAGATCAGATGTTGACCCACAGAACTGGTGAGATAATAAAGTGTGCTGTTTTTTGTTTTTGTTTTTGTTTTGTTTTGTTTTTTTGACAGGCAGAGTGGACAGTGAGAGAGAGACAGAGAGAAAGGTCTTCCTTTGCCGTTGGTTCACCCTCCAATGGCCGCCACGGCCGGCGCGCTGCGGCCGGCGCACCGCGCTGATCCGATGGCAGGAGCCAGGAGCCAGGTGCTTTTCCTCGTCTCCCATGGGGTGCAGGGCCCAAGCACCTGGGCCATCCTCCACTGCACTCCCTGGCCACAGCAGAGGGCTGGCCTGGAAGAGGGGCAACCGGGACAGAATCCGGCGCCCCAACCGGGACTAGAACCCCGTGTGCCGGCGCCGCTAGGCGGAGGATTAGCCTAGTGAGCCGCGGTGCCGGCAAGTGTGCTGTTTTAAGCTGCTAAGCTGATACGTTACACAGCACAGAAAATTAATTCATGTGCTGTGGTGGAATGAGAAGGCCATGCCAAGATGGCCGCTGGCAAGCAAGCATCAGTTACTCAGGAATGGCTTTGAAACCCACCTGGCAACCAAGCCTGTCTGGCAACAGGCTGTGATTGGATGGCTTCGGATACTACCTGGCAACAGGCTGTGATTGGTTAGGGCATAAACCGCCCCTTAACCAGATTGGCTGCCTTGGCTATTTAAGCCGCTGCACCAACTGAAATAAACGAGTCTGCAGGCTGCTCCCCTCTGGCCCACTTTTGTCGCTCCCCCTCTTCGTGGAGGAGCGACACTGAACCCTGCCTAGGTTTCCTATCCGAGTCACGGCACCATTATGTCGCTCCCCCTCTTCATGGAGGAACGACACAGGACCCTGCGCTGTTCTTTCGTCTGCTCGGCCCTCCCCGGGTTTGCTGCTGGTTCTTCCCGGGTGGGCTACCGTCCTTCCACCTCCGTGGAAGGGCGGTTCCCCCTGCCACTTTCCCCACTTCTGCGGGGGAGCAGCACACCGCCGGCCGGCTCTCTCGGGGGCTGCACAGGTGTTCCTTCAGATAGATGTTCCTCTTAGATGTTCCTGGTGCATGTTGTCTCTCTCCTCCTTTATAGTCCTCTTCCACCAATCCCAACTCTGCTACCCACACGCCGAGCACGCTGCTCTCCTCCAATCAGGAGCAGCTCCTGCAGCTTGTCAAGTTGGTGAGAGGCAGCTGTGTAGAAGTTTACTCCTCCCCTTCTCAGCGCCATATTGTGGGAGAGCAGATGCATAGAATAAGTCTTAATTCGAGTAACAGTCTAGTCCGAGTTGCTCCCCACACACTTTCACCCAGCTCCTGGGGTCTGTGTGGTGACTCCACGTCTCTTGCCCCCACCACGCTCCTCCTCTCAGAATAAATCAACCGCAACAATGTGCCAAGTTTTAGGCAGTGTTCTAGGGTTCTTTTAGCTTCACCACATTACTGTCTGTGTCTCTTTCTGCATTCCAATGACCCTGTGATGTTGCAGTCCTCAGGTAAGAAGGCTCAGATGCTTCCTGACAAATAGCAAACCCACCTGGTATTCTAGGGAGGGAAACCATTGGAAAAGATTTTCCAAAAATAATCATGTAAACAAGTGAGCCAAAAGATTTCCTGCATAAGCTTCAGATTACCAGGACTTCAAGTAGCATGGACCTCCATTTTCAGAGGACTGTGCAACTGAAATTCTTGTTTCCCAAAGTATGCTGGGCAAACACTGGTATTCAAGGTGCTAAGGAAACTAAGGAAACTTTAGCGTGCTAAAGGTGTGCACAGACATATTTCATTGTATTTGTTTAATCAAGAATTTCCCCCATGGGTAGGTGTTTGGCCTAGTAGCTAAGATGTCAGTGTCCCATATTGAAGTATGTGGCTCTGGCTCTTGACTCAATTATGTGGACCTTGGGAGGCAGTGGTGATGGCTAATTTGTTGTATTCCTGCCACTTGTAGGAGACCTAAACTGAGTTCCCAGCTCAGTGGTTGCAGGCATTTGGGGAGTTTGGGCATAGAGCCATTACAGTGATATTATATCTGTAGAAGGTGTCAACTTCCAGTAACTGAAAAATTCCAGGGGGGAAAAATCACCTAGAATGAAACCTGATACGATCTTGTTTTTAAAAATAATTTCATATGGAATATATATATTTGCATATACATATATATACTCACAAAACCAAGGTATGTTTTCTTTCTTTTATTTACATTTTCTAAATCCATCATTTTAATTTGCATTGCATAACATTTTGAAAGAGTGTATGTACGATGAGTATTACACAAAACACATACTCCAGTTATTTTCCAAAAATAATAAATACTAATGCTTTGTATATTTGCTTCAGAGTTTTAAAAAATTATCAGAGAGATTTAACAGAGAAACAGACAAAGAGACAGAGATCTTTCATCTGCTGACTCACTCCCCAAATGCCCACAATGGTGGGACTGGGCCAGACTAAAGCCAAAAGTGAATCTGGGTCTGCCATAGAGGTTGCAGGGACCCAAATGCTTGACCCATCACCTGCTGCTCCCAGGGTGAACCTGGAATCAGAAGTGGTGCTGGCTCTCGACCAAGGCACTCTGATATGGAATGTGGGCATCCCAAATAGCATCTAACCAGTGCACCAAATGCCTGCCTCTGCTATAGACTTTTTAGAAGAAATCATACATTTATCACTTCTCTTTTATATAAATCTACATGTTTGTTTGAGGGAAAAAATGGAAGAAATCAACATGATAAATTAAAAGGGAAAAGGTTGAATAAAACCTCTCATAAACAACCTTGGTTCTCATGTTCACATATACTCTCCCAACCTTTATCTATGTCTATTTGCACATTTAAAAAAATAAAAAGCAGAAGTTTAATATTGTTTTGAACCTTAACATTTGATTTTTTTAACATCTTTTTGGTACTAAGGAAAAAATAGAAATTTTTAAGTAAACAAAATGCCTTTTACCGGTCCAGTTATATGACAGTCACTTACCACGTGTGGTTTCTAAGGACTTGAAATGTGGCTTGTCTGGATTGAGAGGCATTGTTGTCAAATAGAGTTTAGATTTTTGAAGACTTGGTGCAGAAAAAGAATGTACAAATCTCAATAATTTTATATTGATCAAATGATGAAATGACAATATTTTGATGTACCAGTTCTATATTATTAAAATTAATTTCACTGTTTCTTGATACTTTGTTTCATGTGGCTACCAGAACATTTAAAATGATGTATGTGGGCAGGTGTTTAGACTAGCAGTTAAGAGAATTGTTAAAATGCCTGTGTCCCTTATCAGAGTGCCTAGATTTAATTCATATCTGACTCCAGCTTCTTGCCAATGCAGATTCTGGGAGGCAGTGATGATGCCCCAAATAATTCAGTCCCTGCCACCCACATAGGACACCTGGATTGAATTCCAGGTTCCTGGCTTTAGCCTGGGCCAGCCCTGGCTGTTGTGAGTGTTTGGGAAGTGAACCAAACATGGGAGTATGTCTCTCTCCCTCTCTCTCTCTAATTAAAACAAAAATATGAAAATGACGTATGTGGCTTGGATTTGATTTTTGCCACACAGCCCCTGCTTTGCACAATAAAGTATGCACTTCCAGCTCTTCCCTCTGGTCCTCTTCGGCGATTAAAAAAAAACTGTGTTAAGAATAATTTCCCATACATTACCCCGAGCCTGAGGTAGGGCACACTCATGTTCCGCTGGCCCAGGCAACTCCATCGACAACCTTCCAAAGGGCCTCGCAGACTTAGGGAAAGCTTTCTATATCCCAGCTCCCCACTCGCAGCTGTACCACACCAGAATCCTCCCAGCTCAGTGTCTCTGCCAGACCAGATAATACCAGGGTGGCACAGGGAATATCACTAATGCTTGGGTAGCACAGGAGGTTGCACTGCATAATTCTAGCTTCTCCCCCAGCCTGGGAAGCCACCAGAAGGCTGTGTCAGAGTGTGGGGGAGCCCAGAGCTCATCACCCCACCCTAGGGCAGATTCAGGATACATACTTCCTGCAATTCACAGAGTTTCCCCTCCACACCCAGCAAACTTCCTACAGTGCCCACCGGCAGGTGACAGAGGCTAAACCTCCTTCCGGCACTGTCCTCACTTCCCAGAAGCCAAAGACAGATGTCCCTGCTCTTTGTTGTGAAACTAGTTCCTGGAAAAAGTAGAAAGCTCCTGGGTGTTCTGGGTCTTGGGTAACATCCCACTTACTATCTCGACCACACAAATAAGCATGTGATGTATTGACAACACTCACAAACAGCAGCCAGCCTCTCACAGGTTGGGACTGGTAGCAGAATTTTGCCATTTCCCAGTCAGTTGGGAAAAGAAAAACTCCTGCAACATGATCAGTTTTCATAAATCAAAATCTAATTCATTGACGGCATTGTTAATAATCGCTTTCTTAAAAACACTACAGCATTACTTTTATGAAATAATGGACATAAAAATTAGCACACACGTGTTTAATACACATGTGTATGACTCCGTCATGTCAGCCTCATGTCAGATCCCAAATATAGGTTGCATCATAACTGGTCCAGCCATACTAATGTCTGGGAATCAGTGGCCCAGGCTTACCCTGAGGGCCAGCTTCCATATCCAAATGCCATGAAGTCACTATAAGTTTTCTATAAAAAGACAAGCCCTTAGATTTCCTTGACATCACCAAATCTTTGAAAGCAGAAATTGCCCTTCCTTTCTGTCCATCTTATTCTCAGTCTAATCCAGGTACACAAACATTCTCAATAAATGCATATAGATCGCTATAGTGTGGTAATAATAGATGATGTTTTAAAAGCTGTTATTTGAGGGGTGGGCATTTCGGACAGGGGTTAAAAAACAGCGTGGAACATTCACCTCCCATGTAGCAGTGTCTGGATTCGAGTCCGGGCTCTGCTTCTAACTGGAGCTTCCTGCTAATGTGCACCCTGAGAAGCAGCAGGTAATGGCTCACATAGTCGGGTCCTTGCCTTTCACATGGGAGAACCTAAATCAGTTCCCAGCTCCTGGCTTCAGCCTGGCCCAGACCAGGCTGTTGCTTGCATTTGGAGCGTGAACCAAAGAGTGCTCTCTCTCCCTCTCCCATACCACCCCCCACAAGCTTCTCAAATACATTTTTAAAAACCACATTTGATCGGGGCTGGTGCTGTGGCGCAGCGGGTTGATGCCCTGTCCTGAAGCGCTGGCATCCCATATGGGCACCAGTTCTAGTGCTGCTCCTCTTCCAATCCAACTCTCTGCTATGGCCTGGGAAAGTAGTAGAAGATGGCCCAAGTCCTTCGGCCCCTGCACCCATGTGGGAGACCTGGAAGAAGCTCCTGGCTCCTGGTTTCAGATCGGTGCAGCTCTGGCTGTAGTGGCCATCTGGGGAGTGAACCAGTGGATGGAACACTTCTCTTTCTGTTTTTACCTCTCTCTGTAATTCTGTCTTCCAAATAAATAAAAAGAAATCTTTTTTTAAAAAAAGCACACATTCGATGTGTTGAATCCCTCCCCATCCCTTGAAAAAAAATTTTTGATAGAGAGACAGAGAGAGACATAGTAGAGGGAGAGAGACACAGCTCCCATCTGCTGGTTCACTCCCCAGTTGCTTCCAACAGCCAGGATCAGCAAAACCAGAGCAGGGAACTCAATCCAGGTGTCCCACATGGATGGCAGCCATTGCTGCCGCTTGCCAAGGTCTGCATTAGTGGGAAGCTGGAGTCAGGAACCAAAGTGCAGCAGTGACCCCAGGTGTGCCCATGTGGGGCTGGCATACCAATTACTAGGGCAAATGCCCAGTCCCTATGTAAAGTTTTAGAATAGCTCCCAGAAAAAAGGGAAATTCAGTGCACAGAAATAATCAGCAGTTGTCTTCATCTGTAACTGCTGAGTATCACACTACGTTCTTCTGTAAAAGTCATATACGGGGCCGACGCTGTGCGTAGTGGGTAAAGCCACCACCTGCAGTGCCTGCATCCCATATGGGTCCTGATTCGAGTCCCCGCTGCTCCTCTTCCAATCCAGCTCTCTGCTATGGCCTAGGAAAGCAGTACAAGATGACCCAAGTCCTTGGGCCCCTGCACCCAAGTGGGGGACCTGGAAGAAGCTCCTGGCTCCTGGCTTCAGATTGGCCCAGTTCTGGCCTTGTGGCCATCTGAGAAGCAAACCAGTGGGTGGAAGACCTCTCTGTTTTTCTCTTTCCACTTCTGCTGTCTCTAACTCTGCCTTTCAAATAAATATATAAATCTCTAATACAAAAAAATTATGTAAGTGTGTAAATAACAAAGAACAGATACAAAAGAGCAAGTATTCTTAACTCCTGACTCTAAAAAGGAACTGCTCATGTATTTACTGAGTGCTGAAGAACCGTAACAGCTGAGTGTTGTGTGGGGCCTGGAATGAAGCTGGATGGACGTGATGCGCTCGGAGGTACCCCCTCTGAAGGGCAGACAAACACTTACCTGGAAACATTTGATGTGGAGAGATGTACTCCATGTGAATTCAGACAATGCCCGGACAGAGTTATCTAGTTGTTAAAAGAATCGTTCAAGCAAATATTTAATTTGCTCCCAAGGGACTATAAAGGCAAGAGATAAAAGACATTGTAAGGCCTGGAAAAAAACTAAAGAGGAACTAAAGATGAGCAGAGGTCCTTGCAGCGGGGGCTCTCGTTCTCTTGATCAGGAGCTTGCAGCAAGGAGAGTTATTCTGAGATGTCGGTTTCAAAATGCTAAGTGAGGGGAAGAGCCCGCCCAGATGTGCATGGATTCATCTGCACACACTCAGAAAGAAAGGAAACTCAAGCAAGCTGGCTGGGGCCAGCAACCTGGCATTGAATGGCAGTAGCTGTCACTTCTCTGCAGTTGAAGAAGAGGCATGGAGCCCAAAGCAGACTGAGCCACCAGTTATCCTAAGAAGTGGCTTGTTAAAAAAATTTTTCATTTCATTTGAAGGGAGGAAGAGGGGAAAGGGAGGGGGGAAGGGGGAAAGAGAAAGATCTTCCATTTGATGGTTTCACTCCTCAAATGCTTGTAAACAGCCAGGGCCAGGCTAGGCCAGGTGGAAACCAGGAGGCAGGAGCTACATCTACCTGCATGGGTGGAACAGATCCAATTACTTGAGCCACCACCTGCTACCTCCCAGGCTGCACCTTAGCAGGAAGCTGGAACTGGAAGTGGTGCCAGCATTCAAACCTAACTGCTGTTAATTTGAGATATGGTGTCCCAACTATCCTCCTAACCACTATACCAAACACCCATGAGAAAGCAGCTTTAAAAAGACTTAAGATATATTAAACATTGCCTATATCCAAGTATTTAAACACATGAAGTTCGTTTTGTGAGCCAGTATGGCACAGTGGGTTAAGCCACCAGCTGCGATGCCAGGAGCTTCATCCAGGTCCCTCACGTGGGTGGCAGGGCCCAAACACCTGAGCCATTCTCCACTGCTTTCCCAGGCACATTAGGGTGGACCTGGACCAGAATGGGAGCAATCAGGACTCAAACTGGTGCTCATATGGGATGCAGGCATTGCAGCTGACAGCTTAACTTGCTGCACCACCAAGCCAGGCCCAGTGACTTCTGCTTTCTAGCAGGCAGCTTTTGAGATGTATTCAGTTAATCTGCTTATTCTTCTCAGTGATGGACTAATAAGTAGAAGAGGAAAAATAAACAGAGTCCACTGTATTCATCAATGGATTCCCTGAAAATTCACCTTGCAAGTGTTATAGTCTGAACACTCTGGGGGCAGAATTTATTTTCAATTTAGGAATCCAGTTGATGCTATATTAAGAAACATCACATGATTCCCTGTTTTCATGGAGCAAATGACCTAGTAGCTAAACCAGAAAAAGAGGAAATGTGAACTGTGAGTGGCTGGGCGGTGGAAGCCTAGGGTTTGGAGGGAAGGACTTGTCTGCCCCAGCGTGGGCACAGTGGATAGATTTCATGACTCTGACATGGCTAGCTGTGTGATATTAGGCACGGGTTCTCTTTGGGCCTCACTTTGCTCATCTGTGAAATAGGTATAAATAATAGTACCTCTGTCCTAGGATTACTATGAGGAGTTAATGATACTGCATCATAGGTGAGTATGGTGTGCCTAACAGTGATAAAGGCTAGTACTCCATAAATTGTTAATGTCATCATCATCACATCACCATCAGTGGACTTTACCCTGAAGTTCCAGGAACTCTGGTTTGTGAAAGAGCTTATTAGGGACCTCAGAGGGGATGGTGCCCCTTATTTCCATTCACCACTTCCTGCGCATGCACGCCTCGCACAACAGGGCACGGCATTCTTTTATCTTCCCTGCCAGCCCATGCAATCAAGCTTTTATCTGTTTCACACATTAGACTTTCATGTAAGAGTTCTCTAGAAAAAATTGTTATTAAATATTTTGCTATCACAAATGCCAAGCACCAGGAACTCAGTCCAAGTCTCCCTCCCGCATGGTTGGCAGGGACCCACTCACTTGGGCCATCACTCTTGCCTCCCAGAGTCTGCATTACAAGGCAGCTGGAGTCAGAGCTGGGAATTGAACCCAGGCACTCTGATGTGGAACATGAATGGACTAACCATTAGGCTAAATGCCCACCCCCAGATGTTTTAAAGTTTGAAAACCACTGGTCCGGCTTAACTTGCTCATCTTGCAAGTGAAGAAACTGAGTGAACGAAGTGGGGTGCTGGAATTTGCATCCCAAGAATACACTGTTCCCAGGCAATGCTCCCCCCATGCCCCAGCTGACCTTCTGCACAGGTCTCACTGGACCCAGGGTAAGCAACACTTTAAGAAACTGTGGGTCTCCAGTTTCAGCGCTGACCTTGCACCTCTTTCTTGGGGGAGTGAACCAATGGATAGAAAATCCTCTCTCCCTCTCTGTAACTCTGCCTTTCAAATAAAACAAATCTATTAAAGAAAAAAATGCTATGTAATAGCTATTAAAATGTATTGGTTAGGAGTTAATGACAAGAAGCTGTTCAGTACAGATGTAGGCTTTTTTTTTTTTTTTTAAGTATTAGATTTCCATGGAAGTCCCAGATATGTATGGCTGACTATATAGACTTAATTCTAAATATCAGGTGGTACCTTTAAGTCAAGCTAACCCATCACCTTGAATGCATATAATTTCTTGAAGAACATTTGAATCTTACTTTCAATTTTGAAATATGCATTACATTATCACTAACTATAGTCGTCGTATTTTCTAGATCTCAAAAATTTATTACTCCTAAGAAACTTGTACCCCAAAACTAACAATATGCAATTTCCATTTCATTTGTCATCGTTTATTATTATAGCATGTATCTCTAAACAAGGCCTTCTAAAGCACTGTCCCAATGTCCTTACCTCTAACAAATTAATAATTCTTTGTGACACTTAAATATCTAGCCAGTGTTAAAATTCCCAATGTTCTCATTTGAGTAACATTTAAAAAAATTGGAATCAGGATCCAAATATAATCCATATATTAAGATAGGTTATAAGAGTTTTTTTTTTGCTTTAATTATTCACATTTTATTAACATGTAAACCTTAAGCAGACTCCAATAAAGAACAGTCAGTAAAAGTGCATCTTTTTAATGTTTTTTACACCTTAAAATAATTCTCTTGCTGACTGCAGACATGAAGGCTATTTGGAAGTATTCAGAAAAATCATAGTAAAGACAGTTTTCCCACTTAGTTTGTAGTCTTCAATAATGATTAGGAGTTACTGTTGTCAAACAAGTAAGACTGCATTTATGCATCCATCATTTTCAGGATTGTTGGTAACCTGGGCATATTTCCCCCAAATAACCTTGCCTCCTTGAGTCACAAGGCCCAGCTCGCTCACATTCACCTCAATGACAGTACCTTTAGTAATTACACCCAGAGCTGTGTATAATGGGGATGATAGATTCTTTTTTACACCAAGTATTGGCAGACAGAAGGTGGCTTTCAGTTCTGGATGTGTTACATGGGCCTTCTTAAAACGTAAGCCCATTGGTCTAATGAATCTTTCATATTTAGGTGGTTTTCTTGTAAAGCCATCTCCAACAAAGCAGACTTTGGTAACCATCCTCTTCCATGCCTTCTTTTTTCTTTTCCCTGTCCGAATAACTTTTAATACTTCTGTTTCTCCCTGGGCACAAACTTTAGGCAGAGGGACTTCCCATTTTCCCGCCTTCTCTTTTCGTTTTTGTTTAATCATGTTGGAAAGTACTTTAGCTCGGGACTGTCCTTCTCTGTCTAGCAGATAGGCAGGCACTGCTCCCTTGGGAGTCTTTTCATCATTCTTTTGTTTGGTGTTTCTCTCATGCATCTTGATAGTCTTTTTCATCTGTATTTTCTCAGCATGGCGCTGCTTATGGTAGAGCTTGGCCTTCAGACCAATCATCTTTTTTGCTTTCTTTGAATGTTCATGAGCCTCCCCACTTTCCTTTTTTCTCTTTTTCTCATGGTAATCCAAACTGCACCCATAGCGTTTACGGTGTAATAAGTTCAATATATTCATTTTGTGGCATGGTGACGGCCTTAGAACCGCCAGGTGCAGCCTCCTGGGTGCGAAGAAGTTCCCAACTTTCAGGGCTCACAGGTTATAAGAGTTTTAAAAAACCCTTAGGTCTGCTCTTTCTGCCCTGAAAATTTACTTAGAAACTCACCTTGCCTTTGACTTCGAGTGGGATGAAATCCATTTTTATTGTTTTTGTGATTGTAAAACGTTTTCATATATATTAATAATTATACTGGTAGTTTTCAAAATTCCATGCTGTGCCTTGGTATTTAAAATAGCCATGATGTAATTTATCTTTTTTCAATAACAGTGTATGCAGAGCCCTTATTTGGGCTCATGTAAAGCCATGTGAGGGAAATGCTGTTACCATTGCAGCTCCACAATGAAGAAACACGCTGGTTGAATTCCTTGCCCTGCATGTAAGGAAATGAGTCAAACACTCTGAGTTTTACAGCCTGTATCCCAAACACTGAGCAAACCATCTCTTACATGTACCACGAATGCATCACGAGAGGCTGAAGTCTTACTTGTGGGAGCACATAGAAACTTCGGAGGTTTTTGTGTTGTTTTTGTTGATAGCTTTTACTTACCCATTACTTTTCAACGAAGAGAGATCCATGTCTCCTTCAATTTCAGCAGAATTTATACCCAGGTCTCAGCTAAAGAGTACTGGCCATAGTGATTGGGAGTGGGTACATTTTCCCAAGCTATTCCTTAAAAATATTACTGGGATATTGGTACTGGGGACAAAGTGATTGGGGGTGGGTACATTTCCCAAGCTATTCCTTAAAAATATTACTGGGATATTGGCCGGCGCCGCGGCTCACTAGGCTAATCCTCCGCCTAGCGGCGCCGGCACACCGGGTTCTAGTCCCGGTCGGGGCGCTGGATTCTGTCCCGGTTGCCCCTCTTCCAGGCCAGCCCTCTGCTGTGGCCAGGGAGTGCAGTGGAGGATGGCCCAGGTGCTTGGGCCCTGCACCCCATGGGAGACCAGGAAAAGCACCTGGCTCCTGGCTCCTGCCATCGGATCAGCGCGGTGCGCCGGCCGCAGCGCGCCGGCCGCGGCGGCCATTGGAGGGTGAACCAACGGCAAAAGGAAGACCTTTCTCTCTGTCTCTCTCTCTCACTGTCCACTCTGCCTGTCAAAAAAAAAAAAAAAAAAAAAAAAAATTTACTGGGATATTGGTACTGGGGACAAAAAAAAAAAAAAAAAAAAAAAACTTCTTTACTTGTGGATTTGGAGTTGCTGTCACTGCCTTGCCAACACATATAGGCTGAGAAGGAAAGTAACACAGAGCAGCCAGCCACACAAAGCTGGGAGACCGGGAGGAAGTAGATCCTGGTCATGCTGTTTGAGCCCTGAGCAAGCCATTCCTGAAGACAGACTAGCCTTTTTCTTCTACGACTTGTGTGATCCAATATCTTCCTTTCTGGCTTGAAACAGCTTGGTGGTTTTTGCCTTCATTCAAGACAAAACGTGCTCTAACTGATGGAGAACACTATAGAGTTAAGAAACAAAATGACCTCATCTACTCCTTACATGTGCTCAGTGTTTTAATTGCTGGCTAAGAGAATCACATTTTGTCATTATGTAATATTTCCATACACAAAGAATAAAACATCTGTAGGAGAACAGCTCCTCTCTCTCTCTCTCACACACACACACACGCACACACCCCACATGAAAAGGGCACCTGTCAAACTGCACGCCATTATTGTCTTATCTTGTTGCTGCTTTGAGATATGACTTTAATATCTTCTCTCTGGGGACCCAATTTTTTTTTTCAGTTTACTGCAACTAATCTTTCTCAACTTCATGAAGTCAACACAATTACAATCTGCTCCTTGCAGCAGATCTTAAATAATGCAATCTGCTCTGAGTGAAGCCATCAGTAATGCACACTTGCTAAGTGTGGCTTGCCTGTGTTCAGACCAAGGCACAAATTCATCATGGCTAATTAAAAAAAAAAAAAATACCTGCAGGGTACTTTGTCACTTTCATGGGCCCTATGCATTTTGCCTTCGTGAATCCCTTCCTCCATGAAAAATATTATCAATTAAATTTAATGACTACATTGGTATTAAGAAAAATATAATCCAAGCTAGAATACAGTCATTTTATAATCATATTTTAAAAGGTACATTTGCATGGGCCCCTAACTGCATCCTGGGCCACAGGCACTGTGTGAATTCTGCCTAGTGAACAAATGTGCCCAATATTCTGATCAGGTAACAAACAAGGCAACGCTGGTGAGAAAGCTCTGATGAGAAATAGGATTGGGGTAGAATTTTCAAAAGCCTCCCCCGTGAAATATAAGTCAAGTGCAAGGTGGAAATTGGTGACTTTAAGTTGGAGAAAATGGAGAAAGCAACTTGACAATGACTTCGAGGTTAACAGTGTTAGTGAGGGACTAAGTCTTCATCATGCATCTCTTTGTTGTGATACATGGGAAAGGTCACAGCTCCATTTCTGGGATATTCCTGCCAAGAATGCCTGGCCACACTTAATTGTGAGGAATTTTTGGGAAGACCCAGATTGAAGGTCATTCCACTGAGTGGAAAATGTGGACTACTTAAATATGCAAAGGATATGAAATATGGGGAGACTGAGGGGCCGGCCAGGGTGGAGGTATCCAAAAAGACATGTTAACTCAATGCAGAACAAACCCCTAGAGTGAAAAGGAAGTGGCATTATTGTGAAGCAGGCAGCAATTTAAAGGGCACGGTGGACTTGCCAGCTAGGAGAATCAGATTTAGTAGGGGGGATGTCTTTGTTCCAGAAACACACTGGAATGTTCAGAGACAATGGAACATCATGTCTGGTTTGTTCTCACAAAGGCTCAGAAAAAGATGAATGATAATGGATGCATTCTGAAAGCACCAAGGATGGAGTAAAGGTTACACATCAGCAACTACAGAAACCAAAAGGAGGAGATGCTGGATGTCATTTCCCTGTTCCGGCAGCTTTTCCTTAAGTCTGCAGCTATTTTTTTTTTTAAATACAAACAAATGGGAGAAACAAAGAATGGATTTTAAATATGAAAATAGTAAAATATATTGCTAACTCCAATCCAATACTACTGAGTTCTTTCTCATCTTCCTCCTTCCATAGTTCTAAATATCTACTCCAGCACTGAGAAAGTTGGCTCCCAGTATCCTCAATTTATTTTTTATTGACTCAGACAACATACTAAACTGAAGCCAGGGCAGAAGAAAAAGGACTTCAAAATAACAGGAAAAGGAAAAGAGAAGCCATCCCACTTTTACTAAAAAAAAATAATAATGATGATGATGATGAATACACTCCCAGTTTCACTTTGTAAATTCAAACTGAACAAATCCTAACAAAACTTGGGGACAATTTTATCAAGCCCAGTGAAATATTCTGCCCTGGAAATTTCCAAGAGAAGCATTCTTTAAAAACACAAGTCATCATTTTAAGTGAATAAGAGAAAGAAAAAGCCAATTCAAGCCAGTCAACATAGGAAAGATATTTTCATCAGTGTGTATGTACCTGGTTCTATGTTTCTCAAGAATTACCTGGAGAAAATCTGATTAATTGCAGTAGAAATAAATTTGATATGCCCAAGGGTATATGAAATGTTCATTGAACATTAGTAGTAGTGTAACAGTAATAGTAAATCACTAAGAAATGGTGATCTTGAGGTCACTCGCTTCTCACAAAGTTTTTCCAGACCACAGTGGAGCCCAGGACATTGGAGAACAGTTGTACAAATCGGACACTTTACATATTCAGGGACCTATCATTCACTTAGTATGTGGACGCACAGTGTTCCAACTCCTAGCAGACAGGTAGAGCTCCACCTACAGAGCTGCACACCGTGAGCCTAGCACTGACCATCACCGTACCCTCTCCGCGCCGTTCCGCATGCCTGGCCTCTGTGCCTGGGCTCTCTTCACCTTGCCTGTCCCCGAAGCCTTCCTAGACCACTCTGGGCCACAGTAACAATTTGTTCCCATGTTTCATGGTCTATAGCTCCACTGCCCAAGCTAGCATAATTACCTTGTATTTTTATTTAAACCAAAGTTACATAGCATTGTTCTCAGGTAGGGTCTCATATGGAAAGCTGGCATTGCAGGCAGTGACATAACCTGCCATAACCCGAAATTAATAATTTGAGTCAGCTATTTTGAAGGGATTCTCTAGCTATAGTATCCTTTTAAAAATCGTGTTGTATAATATCAAAATATATACTTATTTAAAATATTCAGGAAACATCAAGTTTGACATATACATACATATACATATATATATACACACATATATATACATAAATCATAGAAAAATCTCTGCTAACATTTTGGCTTATAACCCTCAAAACTAGAATCTAGCTACTTACTATGTGCACTCACATATATGTATATATCTTACATATAGATGTGTATATACAATTGTATACAAGTTGGTAGGTCTTCAGTACATTTTAAAAATTAATAAAACTTGAAGATCTTGCAAAACAAAACTATATATCATTTCACAGCCTACATTTTATCTAAAAATGTTTATCTTTCCATATTTCTACATACAATTCCACATAATAATTTGTAATTTCTCTGGAGTATTTCATTGTGGAGGTAGATTTTAATTTAACCAATTTTAATAGGTGGATTTTAGAAATTTCAATGTTATGAATAAGCAATATGATGAATATTGTCATGTAAAACAAATATATATAATGTACTATGAAAATTACATATGATATTTTTGTCTGTTCTTCGTAATAGTGAAAAATTTCAAGCAACTTATATGATTATATAACATAAATATATTTCTGTTCATGTCTTATATTTCCTTTTATATTAGGTCCTAGAAATAAGATTGCAAGATTGATACTTCTACCATTGTAGATAAACATTTTCTGAGGATGATGGGACATTACAGTAATAGGCATTCCAAGAAACAGTATAATTGCATCATGAGCAAGCTACAATAGGTACTTGATAATCTTGTTCTTATTATGCCAATCCTTTTAATTTACTTAAGCAGCAGAGAGACAGAGAACTTCCATTTGCTGGTTCACTCACCAAATGCTGGCATTAACTGGGGCTGGGCCAGGCTGAAGCCAGGAGCAGGAACGGAATCCGGGTCTCCCACATGGTTCATGACAGTCCTTCTAATGCTTCATGTAATCCCAACCTTCTGGAGCTGGATTTAGAATCTGAATTCCAACAACATTCCAAGGCAAGAGCTGAGTGGCAGGATTTTCCCCCATTACTATAAGGACCAAGGACTTCAAGTTGGGCAGACTACCTTTCTGCTTAACAATGACTCATCCCTACCCCTTTGCCTGTCAGAAGTCACATGTTATCAGCAGGTAAAGGAGAGAGCTGCAAGCCAGACCTGAGGGCTATTAGATCATCCCAGATTCCTGAAGATCAACCAGAATTCCTTAAGTCTCTACAAATCCTTCTTCTCTAAGCCTCTCCCCCTCCTCTTCTTATTGCTCTATCTCCACACACACACACACACACACATACACATCTTCTATTCACAAAAGTAAAAATAAAGAGTATTTTTTAAATGGGGGAAAATTATTTCACACAGGTTTCAGGGAAGGGAAGTCCTTGTTCCGAGCAAGCCTAATCAGCAGCCTGCATCCCTTAGGCAGCTAGCTTTGGTTTTCTGTTTGGTGTGTAACTGTGTGTGCTTTTGCAAAGCCTCATCTGGATTCCTTCTGCAAATGAGCATTTCCCCTGGGAACGTCTGGGTGATGCTGTCGGGGTTCAGCAGAACTGGGCTAACCCCTACCTTCTCTGGAAGCCTCTGTTTCTTTATCTGCAAAATAGGACCAATAAGACCTACTGAAAGGATACAGTGTTTTTTGTTTTTGTTTTTTTTTGTTTTTTGTTTTTTGTTTTTTTTTTTTTTTTGACAGGCAGAGTGGACAGTGAGAGAGACAGAGAGAAAGGTCTTCCTTTACCGTTGGTTCACCCTCAAATGGCCGGAGCACCGCACTGATCCGAAGGCAGGAGCCAGGTGCTTCTCCCATGGGATGCAGGGCCCAAGCACTTGGGTCATCCTCCACTGCACTCCCGGGCCACAGCAGAGAGCTGGACTGGAAGAGGGGCAACCAGGACAGAATCCGGCACCCCGACCAGGACAAGAACCCGGTGTGCCGGCACCACAAGGTGGAGGATTAGCCTATTGAGCCTTGGCGCCAGCCCTAGGATACAGTGGTTTTTAAGAGAGCATCTATACACAGTTCTTGGTGGTGCCTGACAGAGACTAAGCACTTAATACATAGCTTTTGTTATTCACTAAGCTTTTTTGTCTCCATTCTTCTTAGAAAGACCTTGAAAGAAATCTTTAGGTGAGGTTCTTTAGAGTGATCTCAGAAACTAGGTGAGGGTTGTATTGTCCTGGATTTAAATGCCAGCTCTGCCACTTAGCAGCTCTAGGGGAAAGTCATCTAAGCTCTGTGAGTTGTTTCTTTCTTGTGTATCATACTTGCCTCAAAAGCTTCTTGAAGGAAATGGTGCCCATTACACTTTTGGCATCTATTTGTATTAGGTCTCAAAGAGCAATTCTGATGATAATATTCAAGTGGTACAAAGAGGCAAGGAAGATACTTTGCTGATGCTTGCACAAAATGAATTTCATTTCTGATCATTTCCAGTAGATTCACTAGTGACTACAAATCCTTGAAGACAGAGACAGTGTCTGTTTTGCTTGCGTTTTATTCATTGAATTTGTCTACTACTGATAGTAGGTGCTCAATACATTTAGTTTAATAAATGAACGTGTCAGGTGATTGATAAATGAATGCTCTGGTGATTAAAAAAAGTCATTTATTTCACTAATCTACAATTATAGCTTTGCAGTCAAACAATTGTTCTTAAATCTTGACTCAATCACTTACTGAATGAGCTCAACTAAGTTGCTTGATTTTTTTCTCAGATTCCCTCTCAGGAAAATGAGAATAATAGAATCCAATTCAGGGCTGTGTGGGTTAAAAGAGATAATGTGTGTAAAGAGCTAAAAAAGAGCTTATGCTCAGAGCTTAGGCCGGTGTTTGACCTAGTGGTGAGGATGCCGGTTAGGATGCCTGCATCCCACATCACAGCACTGGGTTCGATTCCCGGCTTCAGCTCCTGACTCAAGCTTCTGGACCCTAAGAGGCAACAGTAATGGCTTAAGTACTTGGATCCCTGCCATCCATGATGTAAATCTAGGTTGAATTCCTGCCTCTCAGTTTTAGCCTCAGCTCAGCCTCAGCCATTTGCAGAGGGAACCAGAGAATGGATGTTCTTGCTTGTGTTCCATCTTTCAAATAAATGGATATTTTAAAATGTTTTTAAAAGTTTGCTCTCTGGAAAAAAAAGACAACACTGCCTAGGACCTCAACATACCTCAGCTGACTTGAATTTATGCCACGTTTTCCTACTCTGCCAAAATATTCTCTCAGATTAGAAGTGCACACATGTTTAGAAAGCCTTGCTGGTTTTTAATACCAAGATGGCAAAAAAGAGAAAGAGAGTGAGTATGGGAGGCCAATTACCTTCCCTGAAGTGCCCATAACCCCTACTCAGTAATTCCATCTCAATGCTCCATTATAATTAAACATGCAAATAGCAGGTCCTTGGATTCTTATCATTTCTGGTAAGGAGGATCATTTGCATCCATTTAGATAATGATGATGATGCCAACAGATCTCTTCCATTCCAAGCTGTCTTTCACTCAAAAGAGTCAGACCCAGAGGTGCTTTTAGAGACCACATTGATGGATTAATTCCATCATCATAGGGCTGTAGGAATCCCTGGGGCAGCAAGAAGACAGAATAACTTTTGCCAGTGACACCGCACAAACAGCAGATTAGGAAAGCAAATAGCATATAACTCACCCAGCTCAAAATGTAAGGGAAATTGACAAAGCCAGCAAGAAAGAAGGGAAAAGCCGCGATGAGCAGTGCTATAATTTAGCTGTAGATTTCAAGTAATAAGGAATCCACAAACTAAGGTCACTTCCCCTGGTGCTCTGGGCAGCACGGAGACATTGCTGGAGGAGTGACTCAACAGGAAGAGGGAAGAACCCACCTCATCTGTGACCACTCACATACCCATCTTCAACGATGCCACTGGATAAAGAAGCGAATGAACTAAGCTCTGGGCTTGTGTTGTATGCTAGTTAGGTCCAAATCTGCCTGAGCCCTGCTATTTTGAGCAGACCTGCTCCCACTCGAAACAAGACAAACACATGATCATCCCTGTGGACCTCATCCTTCAGGAACCCTTGGGCCTAGATTATTTCTTGAAATGCCCCAATTTCCCTTGGTTTTTGCTTTTTGTTTATGTCAGACAACAAAGAGGGATCTTAGCTTTCTGAGGAGACTGAATTGTATAAGTTCATAACCTTATTATAATTATCATAAGCCTTTGAATATGATAAATACCATGGATCAGTTACCCAGGTAAAGAGGAGCACAAATATACACAGCTTTCATCACAACTTCATTTCGTTTAGAGGAACTTCACTGAACCCCTACTGTTTATCTACTGACCCGACCCAACAAACCTAAGTAAATGGATTTCCAAGGCTGTGTCTGACTGCATATCCTTTATTTCTGTAAAGAACCATGGTGTTCCAAGCACCATGCTAGGAACTGGGATTACCATTAAAGCGTTGCTTCTGCTTCTGATGTGTTTGCAATGGTGATGGTTTGGATGTAATTTTTCCTCCACAAGTTCATGTGCTATAAGCCTGGTCCCCAGCGAGGCATTATTGAGGTAGTGAAACCTTGCAGAGGTAGGGCCTATTGGAAGGTAGATGGGTCACTGAATGTGTGGATGCCATGTTGTGGGAGTGAGCCAGGTCTCATGGGGCTGGATCAGCTCCTGGGTTATTAGGAAGTGAGTTCCACTGTCTCAGTTTGCTTTCTTAGCACATTTCTCTCTGCACATGGCTAGTTTCCTTTCTACTTCTTTACCATGTTGTGATATAGTCAGGGTGACTCTCTCCAGGACACCAGTACCTCGTTAAGACCTCTTGCCACCAGAATAAGAAGCCCAATCTACTTATTTGTCAAGTGTCTAGTCTTGAGCATTTGATATAGCAACATAAAATGGACTAAGAGCAACATAATAGAGGATATGGATGTTTGAAGGCGTTGTTTTATTAATGCCTGATAACTGCCTCAACAGAGGTATACAAATGTCCTGAGAGTATGGAAGAGAAGGTGTGGCTAAGTTTGCCTCGGGAAGTGAGGGAAGGCACTACAGAGGAAGTGAGATTGGAGTGCAGCACTGGTGTATAAACCCACTAAGGAGGTGGGGTGATGACAGCATTCCCGGCAGAGACAACAGCTGGGGCAAAGGCATGGTGTCGTGAAATAGCCTGGCAGGAGCAATGCTGAGTTTGTTGTGGGTAGAACAGAGGCGATAAGGGAGAGACAGTAGTGGAGAAGCAGCAAAGTACATACATATAGATTTTGTCAGTTGTGCCCTCTCAAATTTCGTTGTGCCAAAGGATTTTCAGCATGAAAAAGTAACAAAATCAGATTCATGAATTCATCTGTTAATGTATTACAGTGATGCAGATAATGCTGTAGTTCTGTATAGGAAAAACAAAAACCAAGTCTTTCTGTTGTCAGTCAAGCTATTATCAAACCCCATTTTCCATCACTACTGCCATTAAAAAAAAAAAAAAAAGCATGCAGTTAAATTAGTTTCCAGACTGTCAAAAAGCCCAGTGGAAAATGAAGTGTATTTCTGACACTGAATTCAGTGTCTAGTCCCCAGGAGGATGGCCATGCAATACAAACAGATGATGACGTGAGCTTCACAAATTTGAACCAAGAAAAAGCAGCTGCTACCTTAAACTAGTCATTAATAATATTTAAACACTAGCTGATGGCACATTGTGGATATTGGGGCCACTGTTAAAAAAAAAAAAGCTCAATTGTTATAAACATACTGGCTTCACTTTAAGATGGTGTTGATGATAGCGGTAGGGGGAAAAGGGGGTGGATTATTTAAAGCTAAAGTGTTTATAGCCAAAATAACCCATGAAAAATTTATTAAATGGTCCATAAAGCACAGTGCACATGCAGTATGGATATACAGATTTACAAATGTAATTCCTAACCAATAAGATTGATAAAAGGGTACATATTATAATTTGATTTTCTCTTATTTTTGCTAGGTCAATGTATTTTGGATTTTCTAACTTAAAATGCATGTGTGCCGTTAACACCACTATAACATTTCAAACAGAAAAACTGGCAGATAAATGCGCTTTAAAAATTTTAATTAGCAGGCCCTGGTGGTTGTTCCCATTGTAACATAACTCTTCTCCACACTGATGTTTTGTCTTGAGTAAGAAAGCAGCCCCAGCACTGTGGCATAGTGGATAAAGATGCTGCCTGCAGTGCCTGCATCCTATATAGGCAAGTTCCAGTCCTGGCTGCTCCACCTCCAATCCAGCGCTCTGCTATGGCCTGGGAAAGCAGAAGATTGCCCAAGTCCTTGGGCCCCTGCACCCACTTGGGTGGGGTGCTGGAGGAAGCCAGGAGCTTCCTCCGAGTCTCCAACTTGTGTTCAGAGGCCCCAGGACTTGGGCCATTTTCCACTGCTTTCCCAGGCCATAGCAGAAAGCTGGATCTTAAGTGGAGCAGCCAGGACTAGAATTTGCACCCATATGGGATGCTGGCACTGCAGGCCGGAGCCTTACCCACTATGCTACAGGGCCCACTACCCAAGCAGCATCTTAACCACTGTGCCAAACTGTGCACTTGAAAACTACTGATAACTGAGGTTTGGTCTAAAGACTTTAACAGAAGGAAGGAGGTCAGAGAGTGACTGGGAAATTGCACAGTCAATGCTGGGGTCCTACATATTACTATGTCAGCATGAGTTTTTCCATTTAACTTCCCTTGCATATCACACAGAAGTCACCCTATGGAGTCCACCTTCCAAATGTCCTCCAGTTGCCATAGCAGGTAAGTGGTGAGGTTCACCCACTGTGTTTCACTGGCTGGCCGATTCCCATTGGTCAGCACTGGGGAGGGTGCCAGCTTGGTCCATGCAGATGTCTCTCCAGTTTCAGGGAGGATTATCTTCCTTTGAAACTTAAGATGTTGGACTTACAGGCTTGTTTTTGTGTAAATTTGGATTTGGCAATGACTAGAAACTGATTTCAAAGACTCTAATGGTAAATGTTTCACATCTGCTGTTGCACCCTTAAATGTCATTATTAACTGGTCAACTCTTGCCTCCTTCTTTCTAGAACAAGCCTTTCAATTCATACCCACTCACACCCTACAGTGGTTAAAAACCTAAAATGTGGATTCAGGCATACCTGCATTCTAATCCCAGCTGAATCCTGGATAAATTACTTCTGATTCACTTTGCTCAGCTCCAAGAAGGGGGAAATAATTGTTTCTACCTCACAGGTTGTTTTGGAGTGTGAACAAGCAAATACATAGACTGTAGTCAATTTAGTGCTGATCATAAAGCAAAGCACTCACAGGCAGGTGTTTGGTGCAGTAGTTAAGGCACCAGTTGAGGGGGCCAGCGCTGTAGCATAGTAGGTTAGGTTAAGTCTCTGGCGTCAGTTCATGTCCCAGTTGCTCCTCTTCAGATCCAGCTCTCTGCTATGGCCTGGGAAAGCAGTAGAAGATGACCCAAGAGGCCAGCACTATGGCTTAGTGGGTAAATCTGCTGCCTTCAATGCCACCATCCCATATGGGCGTCAGTTCAAGCTGCTTCACATCCGGGCCAGCTCTTTGCTATGGCCCGGAAAAACAGAAGATGCCCAAGTCCTTGAGCCCCTGTACCTGTGTGGGAGACCAGGAAGAAACTCCTGTGGCTTCAGATCTGCTCGGCTCCAGGCGTTTTGGCCATCTGGGGAGTGAACCAGCAAATAGAAGACCTCTCTCTCTCTGCCTCTAACTCTGTTTCTCAAAAAAAAATTTTTTTTTTAATTTAAAAAATACACCAGTTAAGATGCCAACATATTATATTGAGGCGCCTGGGTCGGGGTCCCAGCTTCACTACCAATTCCATCTTCCTGCTAATGAACAGCTTGGAAGGCAGCAGGGACGACTCAAGTAGTTGAGTCTCTGCCACCCACGCAGGAGACCTGAATTGAGTTCCCAGCGCTCGGCTTCAGCCTAGCTCATCCTTCACAGCTGTAGGTATTTGCAGAGTGAAGCAGCAAATAGAGGGTCTCTGTGCATCTGTTTGTCTCTCAAATAACTAAAACAAGCAAAAACCAACACTTGCGATTGCAGGAGCCCTAAGCCAAAGAGGATTCATGCATAATGTTCATTAACTTTAAAGAAAGTCACCCAGAAGTTTAGTTGGGAGAGACATTTACCTTTAGTCTCAGGAGGCACTGCTGGTAGTCCTTGGTCCACAGTAATCTGCACCACCCCCTTGGCATACTCAGTGTTAAATAGTATCGGGTAAACAAGCACAATTAGCTCATGGCCAAAACATTCAGGCATGCTCCTGGTGCTCTACAAGCCACAGCTGTATTACACTGGCCCTCTCCCACCAGATTCTACTTAAGGTGTTTACCCTGGAGCGGCGAAGGAGGGCTATCCCAGAGGCCACCCTCAGGGCATAGGACAGTTTTTCTATAGGGGAAAGGCAGCATAATGAGACGTCCCTACAACACTTCATAAATATTATTCTTTATTCCTATTAATATTTTTGTTAAAGTTAATCATTGCCTTGTGGTCTGCCAATTTTGCTTCCTCATAGCAAGAATACTCTTCTAAAACATCCCATATTATAGTGTAGGTTCAAGTCCCAGTTGCTCCACCTCTGATTCAGCTTCCTGCTAAGCCTCCTGCAAAGCAGTGGAGGATGGCCTGAAGTGGGCCCCTGCCCCCCATGTGGGAGACCTCCATGGAGTTCCAGCCTCCTGGTTTCTGCCTGGCCCAGCCTCTACCATTGCAGCCATTTGGAAAATGAAACAGCAGATGGAATCTCTCTCTCCCTCCCCCTCTGTCATTCTGCCTTTTAAATAAATAAATACATCTTTTTAAAAATACTAAATAAATAAAATATAAGATTGAAGGTACAGAATTCCATTATGTATAATTAATATGACTCAATGCCTTAATTCTATTTCCTTAATAAATAAGAAGAAATGTTCTAAGCTTTCTATACTCCTAGCCAAATGCACCTAATAAGAATGCATTATTTTTTGCAAGATTACTTTTTATTAAAGATTAATATAAATTATAAGATTATGTTTCCTTATAGATTAATATAGTGTTAGTATAAAAGATTTTCAGATGTCTCAAAAAGTTTTAGTACCTTAATTTCAAACAAAACTTCTAATGACTCCTCTGAAATGGCACTGCCGTTGAACCTCAGCTTCACATTTTGGAGTCAGTACAGCTTTGTCATTTCAGAGAATGTCAAGTGGATGACTCCAAAAAGATGATAGTCTTCTGAGTGCTGTGAAACTATTCAAGCTGTTGATGATATCAATAATAGAAAAAACAGCAAATACAACTGAGGGCTCATTGTTTGCTGAGCACTGACTGCTGCAAGCATTTTACCTACATTAAATCATTTTTCTCCCAAGAGCTCTTCGAGGTAGGTGTGGGATTATTCACTTTTTTTTTTTTTTTTTTTTTTGACAGGCAGAGTTAGTGAGAGAAAGAGAGAGACAGAGAGACAGGTCTTCCTTCCATTGGTTCACCCTTCAAATGGCCGCCACGGACGGTGCACTGTGCCGATCCGAAGCCAGGAGCTTCTTCCTGGTCTCCCATGCGGGTGTAGGTCCCAAGCACTTGGGCCATCCTCCACTGCACTCCCGGGCCACAGCAGAGAGCTGGACTGGAAGAGGAGCAACCAGGACAGAACCGGCGCCCCAACCGGAACTAGAACTCGGTGTGCAGGCGCTGCAGGCAGAGGATTAGCCTATTGAGCCACGGTGTTGGCCAGAAAACATTATTTTTAAAATCCAAGTTCTTGCTTCTCACGGAGAGAAAAATACTAAGTGGAGCCTGATATCATGTGCAAACAGAACAGTTTATTTAGCAGTGAGTTTATTTAGTGAGCAGTGAGTGAATTTATTTAGCATAAATTCACGTGCAAGTGTGGGCCTCCCCACACTAAGAAATATCCAACATGAGTAAGCTGGAGAGTTGCCCATAAGTGAGAGAGAGAAAGACCAAAACTGTACCTATGATTGGAAAGGTCTGTCGCTCCCCGTCTTCGTGGAGGAACAACACAGGACCCTGCGCTGTTCTTTTGTCTGCTCGGCCCTCCCCGGGTTTGCTGCTGGTTCTTCCCGGGTTGGCTGCCGTCCCTTCCACCTCCGTGGAAGGGCGGTTCCCCCTAGCCACTTTCCCCACTTCCACGGGGGAGCGGCACACCGCCGGCCGGCTCTCTCGGGGGCTGCACAGGTGTTCCTTCAGATAGAAGTTCCCCTTAGATGTTTCTGGTGCATGTTGTCTCTCTCCTCCTTTATAGTCCTCTTCCGCCAATCCCAACTCTGCTACCCACACGCCGAGTACGCTGCTCTCCTCCAATCAGGAGTAGGTCCTACAGTTTATTGGTTGAACTGGAGGCAGCTGTGTAGAAGCTGTTTCTTCCTCTCCCAGCGCCATATTGTGGGAAAGCAGATGCATAGAATAAGTCTTAATTCCAGTAACTTAGTCTAGTCCGAGTTGCTCCCCACAAAGGTCCTCTGGAGGCAGACCAGCAACGGAAAGGAGCACAAAGAAGAACAGCCTCTCTCTCTCTCTCTCTCTCTTCCTCCCTCCCTCCCTCCTTTCACCTTTTTTTTATAAGCAAGGAGGTGGCACCCCATTGGACGTGCAAGCAGTTTGGGGTCTTACCATGCATTCTGGTCCCAAATGCAACAGGTGCATCCAGGGAAGGTGGTGTATCAAACCAACAGTGAAAGAAATAGGGTTACATTGCAGGGGTACAAGAATTACAGCTCAACTAAACCACTTGCTGCCTTTTTATCCCTCATCAAGAAGGCACAGTGGAAGTGAAAGGCACTGGCAATTTGAATAAAGTAAAACCTGGGGGGTATTATTACCATCTCATGACTTGAGTGAAGCGATGAAGAGGACCTACATTTTGGTAGATGAGAAAATAGACATGTCTTCGACATGCTCATGACAAATGTGCAGCTTGTGTTGGAGTCTTGATTCCCAAGTCCTGTGGTTTTTTTTTTTTTTTTTTTTTTTTTTTTTTATATCACACACACTTTGGAGTTTCATAGACCTCTCTCCTTTGCAAATTAGTAAATCACTTCTACTTACCAAGAGAAGAGTGCCTGCTTCATTTTAGCAAATAATTAAGAGATACTATGGACTTTGCAGAGAAATTAATTTTTTTGAATAAAAAGGATTTTTAATTACTGAAATGCCACATGATTTTTATAAAATGCCTAAGGAAATAGTGAAACATAAAGAAGAAGATAAAAATCACATCTCTAACTCAGAGAGGGACACTGGTAGACACTTTTGTGACAAAGCCTTCCACTATATAGCCACACACACTGGAATACACCTCACCTGAGATCCTACAGTTCAGATCCTACAGTTCACTCAATAATATTCCTCTATTACTACTGATATTGATATTAATTGATAAATTAATAATTAATACAAAGCAACTTATGTCATTTTTAATATCTGTGTAGTTCAGTTAACCACAATTCATGTAATCAACCCCCTATTGATGGATATTATGCTATTTTCCTTTCACGGTATACAAAATTTGATGAGCTACTTTGACATAATCCTTTGTGTATTCATCTGATTACCTCCATAGGGTAAACTCCTAGAAGTGGAATTGCTAAATTGAAGGAAATACATGTTTTACATTTTGATTCATAATTAGGTTCATAATAGCTACATAATTACTTTTCCCAGAGACAACGCAAGGGAGCTTCCAGCCCTTCCTGGTTGGTGATGAAAAGTATGGAACAGACACGACAATGAAACACATTCAATACATTTTTTTTTTTTTGATAGGCAGAGTTTGACAGTGGGAGAAAGAGAGAGACAGAGAGAAAGGTCTTCCCTCCATTGGTTCACCCCCCAAATGGCCGCCACGGCCTGCGCTGTGCCAATCCAAAGCCAGGAGCCAGGCGCTTCCTCCTGATCTCCCATGTGGGTGCAGGGCCCAAGTACCTGGGCCATCCTCCAATGCACTCCCGGCCACAGTAGAGAGCTGGACTGGAAGAGGAGCAACCGGGACAGAACTGGTGCCCCAACTGTGACTAGAACTCAGGGTGCCGGCACCGCAGGCAGAGGATTAACCAAGTGAGCCGAGGCGCCGGCCAATACATTTTTTTCTCACTTCCTGTCCCACACTTCTCCTAGTTCTCATCTTCTAAGGGAATAACAGTTTGCTTTAACTCAATGGTCTGACTTTGCAGCATTGTTTCTAACACACATAGATACCCAAACTGGGGTCCCAGAATAACTTAATGATGGACCCTGTTGCAATCTAGGGAGTTACTCCTGCTGATCGATGAAATTGAAAACTTAGAAAAATCCTGTCAGTTGCTGCTGTGAGGTGACATATAAGTTTGTATTGTAACCTTTGATTCTAGAAGAAAGAAAGTTCTTTTCAGGCTATTCCTCTGACATGGGGGATAGAAAGAAATTCTCTATGGAGCTCTTCCAAAATCCAGGTCTTTAAGTGTTAACTACCGCATAAACACGGAGGAAGCGTCAACTCCTATCATCTTATAGATGCCGTAAATTGTACAATGAATCAATCATTCCTTGAAAAATGTGCTTTATTAACCCAGGACCACTGAATAGAAAGCCAGATTTTCAATGGTTTTCACTATGGGGTGACACATAGCACGAAGTACTAGGGACCCCTGGGTGAAGAACATTTTTTATTTGACACACACTGTCTCACTGCATGCGCAGAATATCAATGGCCTTTTGTAATGCTTCAAAAGCTGAAGCACTGAAAAATCTCCATCTCTAAACCATGTGTTTTCCTAAGAGATTACTTTAGTTGTTTGGCATCATGTAACAAGCCAATAAATTTTGATGTTGAAAAAAATCAATAAAACTGTATTTGAAATACAAATATAATGTATTTATTGTTTGCAAATTTCCACTTTGGGCTGGCCAAATCCTGGGTAGTATATACCATTCTTTCTTGCAATTCCCTCAGGATAAACATGATGGGCTTCTATCAAATTGCAAATGATGACCACACAACAAAAAGAATAAAGGCAAAGAAAATTCAAATTCTGGAAGGCCAGGAAGCAATAAACCATCTGTCCCTTCCAATTTCACCAGAGAAATGCATTTTGACTTCCAAATACAGATTTCCAACACTTCTAGGTTCACAGGTACCACAGCAAAGGTTTACAGAGAAGAAAGAAAACATCCTTCTCCCTGCTTCCTCCAGGGTGATATTTCAACAGAAAGTAATGAACACTTGACAATTTTGTAAAGTACATTCACTTATCTCATTTGGTCCTCAAGTGGGAAAGTGGCATGTAGGTAGGTATCAATACCTTGGTTTTAAGAGAAGAAAAATCAGGCTCAGACATGAGAAATGTAACTTGGATTAAGCTTGGCAAGTAGGAAGCCTTTATCCATTGGGGGCTTCTTTTATCGTCATCATCATCATCATCTTCTTCATCACCATTACCAGTGGGCTTCAAAAGATCAGAGACAACGGCTAACTCCCCAATCCTCCTAATTCTTTTTTCATTCAGCCTTTGGTTTATAACTTTCACAAAAATGCTGAATATCAATAGGGCTTTCCATTGTGTTTGTTATCCTGACTGATGTTCAAATCTTATTGTAAATAGGAAGGGATGAGTTAATCCTGATAAGCCACAGTCACCATGATGGTCAAGTTTGTGTGTCAACTTGTTGGGCCATGGAGTGCCCAGCTATCTGGTTAAACAAGATTCTGGGTGTATCCATATGGGAGTTTCTGGATGTGCTTAACATTTGAATTGGGTAGATTGCCCAACCCAGAGTAGCTGAACCTCATCCAGTCTATTAAAGGCCTGAATAGAACAAAAGGCAGTGTAGGGAGAAGCTGCTCCCTTGACAGGACTACTGTCAGACTTAGCCTTTGGTCTTTTTTGGCCTTGGGACTTGGATTGTAACTTGCATCGTTGGCTCTTCTGCTTCTTGGGCCTTGGGACTTGGACTGGGCCTATCTCATCAGTCTCCTGGTCTCCAGCTTGTCTTCTAGAGCATTTACAATCACGTGAGCCACTTCCTTATTATGCATTTCTTTCTACACACAAACACTCATGGGTATCTCAAAAAAGTTCATAGAAAATGGAACTATAAGATACATTCATTTTGGTGCATAACTTTTTTGAAATCCAGTTTTTTTCATAATACACATTTTCCATGAACTTACATACACAGCACAACCCGCTGGTTCTGTTTCTCTGGAGAACCCTGACTAATACAGTCACTCAGGCTATTTTTTTCTAAAGGTTTATTTATTTGAAAGGTAGAATTACAGAGAGAGAGAAGGAGAGACACATACAGAGAGAGAGAGAGAGATCTTCCACCTGCTGGTTCACTCCACAAATGGCCACAATGGTCAGGGCTGTGCCAGGCCAAAGTCAGAAGCTTCTTCCAGGTCTCCCACATGGGTGCAGGGCCCAGGGACCTGGGCCATCTTCTGCTGCTTTTCTAGGCACATTAGCAGGGAGCTGGATGAGAAGTGGGGCATCTGGGACTCAAACAGGTACCCATATGGGATGTTGGCATTGCAGGCTGGGGCTTAACCCACTAAAGCACAGTGTTTGCCCCACTCAGGCTATTTTTAAAAAAGAAAGAGTGGAATACTGTTATCCCTTAAATTAAGTGACTGGTTTGCAAGGATTAGGATGAAAATACTTAATTGATTCAAGTATCTTTGCTTAAAATACATACTGGTGTGGGTGTTTGGCTTCGGGGTTGAGGTGCCTATAAGATGCCCACATCTCACATTGGAGTACCTGAGTTCAATTCCTGGATCTCAGTCCTAACAACAGCTTCCTGCTAATACAGGTCCTGGGAGACAGTGGTGATGCTGTCGAGTATACATTTCTTTCCAATAATTCTAGTACAGTAAGTGTAGTGTATGGAAATTTTTAGGTAATACTAAGAAGAAAATTCTGGAATTTTTTTTTTTCATTTTTGCTCATATCTCAGTCTTAGTGTAAATTTCAAAGAAGATAGTTATGAAAATTGCTTTCAAAAGCCAAAATTGTACCTTAAAAAGAGATAACGAGGGCCGGCGCCGTGGCTCAGTAGGCTAATCCTCCGCTTTGCGGCGCCGGCACACCGGGTTCTAGTCCTGGTTGGGGCGCCAGATTCTGCCCCGGTTGCCCCTCTTCCAGGCCAGCTCTCTGCTGTGGCCAGGGAGTGCAGTGGAGGATGGCCCAAGTGCTTGGGCCCTGCACCCCATGGGAGACCAGGAGAAGCACCTGGCTCCTGCCTTTGGATAGGCGCAGTGCGCCGGCCGCAGTGCGTTGGCCGTGGCGGCCATTGGAGGGTGAACCAATGGCAAAGGAAGACCTTTCTCTCTGTCTCTCTCTCTCACTGTCCACTCTGCCTGTCAAAAAAAAAAAAAAAAAAAACCAGATAATGATAGGTGATAATAATTATCTTTTTAATGATTACAATGATTATACCAGGGAACAGTGAAGCACATGTATAAAAAACATACATGCCAGGGCTGGTGCTGTGACTTAGCAGGTAAAGCTGCTGCCTGCCGTGTTGGCATCCCGTGTGGGCATTGGTTTGTGTTCCGGCTGCTTCACTTCCAATCCAGCTCTCTGCTATGGCCTGGGAAAGTAGTAGAAGATGGCCCAAGCCCTTGGACCCCTGAACCCATGTGAGAGATCCAGAAAAAGCTCCTGGCTCCTGGCTTCGGCTCAGCCTAGCTCTGGCCATTGCGGCCATCCAGGGAATGAACCAGCAGATGGAAGACCTCTCTCTCTCTCTCTCTCTCTCTCTCTCTGCTTCTCTCTCTGTGTAACTCTGACTTTCAAATAAATAAATAAATCTTAAAAAATACATACATGCCTTACAATGTCAACCCATGTACTTAAAAATATACTTTAAATTTTTCATTTTATTTGAAAGACAGAGAAAGAGAGACATGGAGAGAAATCTTCCATCCTCTGGTTCATTCTCCATAAAATCCAAGGATGGGCCAGGCTAATTTTTTAAGAGCCCAGAAGTCCATACAGGTCTCCCACATGAGTGGCAGGGACCAAATACTTGAGCCATCACTTGCTGCCTCCCAGGGTGCACATTGCAGGAAGCTGCATTGGAAGCAGAGGTAGACTCCATCCTAAGCACTCTGATATGAGATGCAGGCTTCCCAAGCAACAACTTAAAAACTGCATCCACCCCGTCCTGTGCTTTTTATAAAAATTCTATGCAATGACCAGTCATTGACTTCTCACTAAAGGTGGGAAATCAAAGTGCAGAGAACTGTAAGAACTTTGTCAAACTAGGAAGCAACAGAGCTGGAAAGGCTCCATTCTGGTACCACCACCTCCGCCCCCCGCCACCCACCCACCCACCCACACACACCCACCCACCCACACACACCCCAAATTTATTATTAATTTTCAAAAATTCACAAAACATGGAAAAAATCCCACCGTGAACACCCATATTACTCATCACACAGATTTAACAAAACTGTTGACAGTCTTTCAATCTTTTTCTCATTTTCCTCTCTTCCTTCATTTCCTTCCCTTCTTTCCTCTCTGTAGCTAGAGTGCTTCAAAGTGAACTGTGGACAGTGCGTGTTTTGCCACAAATCCTTGAGTTGTGTCTCCTGAGAAAAAGGACATTCTCCTACACGACCACAATACAATCATAAAAACCTAATTATAATAAGTATCAATAATTCCCTGGTGTCACCTAGTACCCAATGTGTATTAAAATGTCCTGAGTCCTTCCCAAATACTCTTTTTTTTTTTTTTTTTTTTTTTTTTGACAGGCAGAGTTAGACAGTGAGAGAGAGAGAGACAGAGAGAAAGGTCTTCTCTCTGTTGGTTCACTCCCCAAATGGCCGCCACGGCCTGCGCGCTGCACCGATCCGAAGCCAGGAGCCAAGTGCTTCCTCCTGGTCTCCCATGCGGGTGCAGGGGCCCAAGCACTTGGGCCATCCTCCACTGCACTCCTGGGCCACAGCAGAGAGCTGGACTGGAAGAGGAGCAACCGGGACGGAACCCGGCACCCCAACCAGGACTAGAACTAGTGTGCCAGCGCCGCAGGCAGAGGATTAGCCAAGTGAGCAGCGGTGCCAGCCACAAATACTCTTTTTTGAACATGAATCAAAGGTCACAGTTTGAATTTGGCTGTTTTAGACTAGGGCAGTTTCTTCTGTTCCTTTTTTTTTTTTTTAAATGACACTGATATTTTGAAGCAATCAAGCAAGCTGTTTTGTTGAAGGTCTCACATTCCATATTTGTGACATTATGTCCTTGTAGTTACTTTGATTTTTTTTCTATCCTCTAAACATCTAGTCAAGCATGCTTTGTTGTTACACATCTAATTATTTTAAATTCATTTTTTTAAAGATTTATTTATTTACTTGAGAGTCAGAGTTACACAGAGAGAAGGAGAGGCAGAGAGAGAGAGAGAGAGAGAGAGAGAGAGAGAGAGAGAGAAAGGTCTTCCATCTGCAGGTTCACTCCCCAGATGGCTGCAATGGCCGCCCCGGCTGCGCCGATCTGAAGCCAGGAGCCAGGTGCCTCCTCCTGGTCTCCCATGTGGGTGCAGGGGCCCAAGGACTTGGGCCATCTTCTACTGCTTCCCCAGGCCATAGCAGAGAGCTGGATTGGAAGTGGAGCAGCCAGGACTTGAACTGGCACCCATATGGGATGCTGGCACTTCAGGTGGCGGCTTTACCCACTACACCACGGTGCCAGCCCCTAGTTATTTATTTTTGTTTATTTGGAAGGCAGAGAGTCAGACAGAAGGAGAAGATATCTATTGGTTTATTCCCCAAATGTCTGCAACAACTGGGATCTGGGCTAGGCTGGAGCTAGGATCCGGGAATTCAATCCAGGTGCCCCGTGTGGATAGCAGGAACACAACTACTGGAGCTCTCATCACCTGCTGCCTTCCAGGACGCTGGAATGGGAGCAGAGTCAGAACTGGAACCCAGGCGCTCCGATGTGGGTGCTGATGTCTCAAGTAGCATCTGAACCACTATGTCAAACACTTGCCCAAATATCTAATACTTAACTAAAAAGACAGGTTGTAAACAAATAATGGCAAAGCAATGGTCATCTTTAATTCTAAGAATAACTAATACTATGTGCCCTGATGCTAGAAAAGGTATTAGGGGCTCAGTTTAAAGGAAAGATAGAAGCATGAAGATACTTCACACTTAAAATCCCTTCAGTATAAAAAGCCTGCTTGTGAGGGTTTAGGATTTGGCTACAATTTTTTTTTTTTCCACAAGAATGAATTCTGGAAAAATTTAAGTGCTTGTCTCTCAGGAAATTTTGTCAGAGACACTTAAAAATCCTATTGCTTCTGCCAGTTACGGCAAGTCTGGCTAGTTAAAAAGACACTTTCTCTGCTATTTAAATGAAATTCAGTGAGATCTTGGACTTCAACCCTATTCAAAAATCCCAGAAGCATCTTTGAGCTGCTTTCCACTACTAACCTACTATTTTTTATAAAACTACACTTCTATTCAGACTTTATTCCATTGGCAACATTTAACTTACTTCCATATCATGGACTCACTAAATATAGAAATCTCATGAAACAATGAAAAAGCTAGCACCAACTTACTTTGTAAAATGTTACTTGATTAAAGAATAATGGAACTGTAAATCTGGCACTGGGATAGCATGACAAAATGATCAGAAGGTTAGGAAGATTGACATTTTGTAACACTCAAGATGGATTTTGGTTGCTGAATATGCTGTTTATAATGCAGGTCCACAAAATAATACAATGCATATTTATTTGTGTTTCATTCCATTGAACATATTTTGATGGATTCAATGGTGCGAGGCATCCAGGAAACATATCAAGTCTCCACTAACAATGAGTTTGCCATCTAATAGGGGAGATAGTCACATGTGCAGTCATTCTTAAAATAATGTGCTGAATAGTGAAATAGTGTGTCATAAGGACAAACACAAAGGCCACATCAGCCAGGCTGGCAGGTCTGGAGGGATTCATGGGAAACAGGATGACTATTATCAGTATCCACATTGCATGTTAAGAACCCAGGCCAGTTTTGTGGCACTGCAGGTTAAGCCTCTGCTTGCTGGCATCCCGTAAGGGGCACTGATTTGGTCCTTGCTGCTCCATCTCCAATCCAGATCCCTGCTAATGTGCCTGGGAAGGCAGCAGAAGATGGCCCAAGTATTAGGTTCTTGCTACCCATGAGGGAAATCTGAATGGGGTTTCTGGCTCTTGGCTTTGGCCGGGCCCATCCCTTGCCATTGCAGCCATTTAGGGAGTGGATTAGCAGATAGATGATCTCTCCCTCTCCATCTCATTCTGTGTCACTCTGCCTTTCAAATAAATAAATCTATAAAGGAGGAGAGGAAGAGGAAGAGGAAGAGGAAGAGGAAGAAGAAGGAGAAGAAAGAAAGAAAGAAAGAAAGAAAGAAAGAAAGAAAGAAAGAAAGAAAGAAAGAAAGAGAGAGAAAGAAAGAAGAGAAAAAAGAGAATAGAAGAGAAAAGAAAAGGTCAGATGCTCTTAGAACAAGCTCATGGTCATCAGCGGCCTCCTACCTATATACAACAATGTCTGACCCTTTCAAAAAAATAATAAAAAGGTGGGGCTGGCATGTAGCAGGCAAAGCTGCCACCTGTGATGCTGGCATTCCATATGGATGTTGGTTTGCATCCTAGCTGCTCCACTTCCAATCCACCTCTCTGCTAATGGTCTTGGAAAAGCAGGGGGAAGATAGCCCAAGTGTCTATGCTCTTGCCACCTTGGGGAGATCCAGATGAAGCTCCTGCCTTTGGCATGGCCCAGCCCCGACCATTGCAGCCAACTGGGGAGTGAACCAGCAGATGGAAGACTGATCTCTCTCTTTCTCTGTCTCTGTCTCTGTCTCTCTCTTTTTTTTTAAGATTTTATTTATTTATTTGAGAGGTAGCGTTACAGACAGTGAGAGGGAGCAACGGAGAAAAAGGTCTTCCTTCTGTTGGTTCACTCCCCAGATGGCCACAACAGCTGGAGCTGCACCGATCTGAAGCCAGGAGCCAGGTGCTTCTTCCTGGTCTCCCATGCGGGTTCAGGGGCCCAAGCATTTGGGCCATCCTCTGCTGCTTTCCCAGGCCACAGCAGAGAGCTGGATTGAAAGAGGAGCAGCCGGGACTAGAATCGGCGCCCATATGGGATGCCGGTGCCGCACACAGAGGATTAACCTACTGCGCCACAGTGCCGGCCCCTTTGTCTCTCTCTCTCTCTCTCTCTCTCTCTCTCTCTCTCTCTCTGTAACTCTGACTTTCAAAATAAATGAATCTTAATAAAAAAAATTTAAAAAAAAAAGAAGAAGAAGAAGAAGCCGGGGAGACAGAAGGAAAAAGACTCAGGTTCACAGCTGGGATGTGGAGACTGAGTACATGAGATTCCCTCCCACTCCCTCATCTGCAAAAGGGAGAAGGGCAGAGATGGAGACGGACAGACTTCAGACACACAACATCTCCCACAAGAGATAGGGCTTTAAAAGCAAATTCCAAAGTATAGGAAAGGGAAAAGAATATTAGGATGTCCAACAAAATCAGCCACTGGGAGAATTCACACTGTACACAATCGAGCTAATGAAGAAATCTATAAACAATTTAAAAATCACTTTGTTTGGATTCTTAAGGGAATAAAAATCCAGAAGAAAGAACAAGAGATTATGAAACAAAACCAGGAAGAAACAGAATGACAAAAGGAGGATTTGAAAAATTATAAATCTTGCAAATGAAACAGAGTCATTGAAATAAAAATTATCTTGGTGACTCTACAGTTGATGAGAATTTTTATAATTGAAAGATAAGCTGAAGATTTTACAGAAAAAACACAGCATAGATCAAGGGGCAGGTGTTACTGAATGAGAAACTGACAGAGAATAGATTGTCATGATCCAACATAGTGCTAATAGAAATTCCATAAGAAGAACATAAAGAGGATGAAAGAGAAGCAATATTTTAAAAGGTAGTGGTTGTGGATTGTTCACGATTAAATCTCAAGATTGAGAGCAGATCATGAGAAAAGATAAATAAAAACACAGTCATACTAGCAACACCAGTAAAATGCAATAGCGAAGCTGGCAAAGAGCAATAGGGAATAAACTGTCAAAGCAGCAGAAGGAAAAGGCAGATGTTCTAGGAAGGAATTCTAATCAGCATGAGTAGATTTCTTGTCAACATTTGGTATCTGAAGTCCATGAAGTGCTGTACTTCAAAGAGCTGAGGGAAATGACTGTCCCCCTAGAGTTCTGTACTCAGCTAAACATCTTTCAAGAAAGAATGAGTCAATTTAGGACATTCAAAAAAAGGAAAACTTAACTATCTGCAGGCCCCACATTGAAAGACATATTCAAAAACAATGAACTTTAGGGAGAAAGACGTTCAGACCAAGGAAAAGCATAGGCTACATAAAACTGAGGTAAACACAGAAATTGTATAAATATGCTGGTAAATTTAGTGAACTGTTGACTTTTAAAACCTTTTACTTTGGTATCAAAATCAGAGATAAAAATAATGGGGGTTGGGGTTGGAGCTGTGGTGTAGCGTGTAAGCCGCCACCTGTAGTACTGGCATCTATATAGGGAGCTAGTTTGATCCCAGGTGCTCCACTTCCAATCCAGCTCTCTGCTGTGGCCTGTGGAAGCAGTAGAAGATGGCCTAAGTTCTTGGGCCCCTGCACCCACATGGGAGATCCAGAAGAAGCTCCTGGCTCCTGGCTTCAGGTTGGTGCAGCTCCGCCTGATGCAGCCAATTGAGAAGTAAACCAGCACATGGAAGACCTCTCTCTCTTTGCCTCTCCTTCTCTCTGTATAACTCTGACTTTCAAATAAATAAATAAATCTTTATTAAAAAATAATGGAGGTGTTTTCTTTTTGTTTGGTAGGAAGACAGACAGGGTTGGAAAACTTATACTTTGATTTCTATGTTCAGAATTATGAGTAACTGTTAAAAATGGAAATATCTTTATAACTTTCCAACAGAGTGGAAAAAGAAAAACACAATAAATACATATGTACCACTAACTCCAGGTGGGGAGGAGGAGCTGTGTCTGGGAACAAATAGGGACCCTCTGCATTGCTGACCAGGTCATAGTCCTTGATCTAGGTGTTAGGTACAAATATGGTTGTTTTATCACTATCTGTTAAGTTGTTCACTTGTCGTTTTCAGAGTGTGTGTTGCACAGAAAGAGTTTCCTGGGGCAGGTATTTGGCATAGCCATCCAGCCACTGGTTGGGAAGCCCATACCACATAGGGGAGTGCCTGAGTTTCAGTCCTGGAGTCACTCCTGACTCCACCTCCCTGACAGTGTACACCCTATGAAGGAGTGATTGCTCAAGTAGTTGGCTCTCTGTCACCAACATGGGAGACCTGGATTGAGTTCTCAAGTCCTGGCTTTCACCTGGCCATTGCCTTTGTGGGCACAATAGTCACTGCATATGCTATCTCTCTGTCTCTTGAATAATAATAATAATAATAAAAGAGTTTCTTCACATGTCTCAAAAAGAAGGTAGTAAAAGATGGGGAGAAACATGGTAAACAGAAGTCTCATAATAGAAGAGCAAAAATTAATATAACTAACCATAATAAAAATATTCATAGGTGGAGATAATATAAATTTACCTATTAAAAGTAAAGGATATCAGATTGAATTTCAAAGCATATACTTATACATTATTTGTTAGAAGATATCTAAACAAAACAATAAGGAAAATGAAAATAAAGGAAAAAATAAAAGGACAGAAAAATATATACCAAGTATTATTTTCCTACTGCTGCTATAACAAATTATCACAAACTTACAATTCTGGAAGCTAGTCCTAGCCACTCAACTTCCTATCCAGACTTCCTGCTAATGCATATCTGGGAAGAAGCAGCTGATGGCCCAGAAACCTGGGCTCCTGCCACCCATGTGGGAAACCCAAATGGAGTACCAGGCTCCTGGCTTTGACCTAGCCCAGCCCTTGCTGTTGTGGGCACTGGGTGAGTGAACCAGCAGATGGCAAAACTTACTCTCTCTCTCCCCTCACTCTGCCTTTCAAATAAATGAGAAACATTTTTTTGAAGTCTGAAATGAGTCTTATGAGACTAAGCAACGTTGTCAAGAGGGCTACATTCCTTCTGTAGCAGAGCATCCGTTCCTCACTGTTTCCAACACTGAGAGCTGGCCCATGTTTCTTGGCTCATAGACACTTTCAGCAGTCACATCACTCCAGCCTCTGCCTCGATCAACACATCTTCTCTGACTGTTTCTTATAATGACCCTTGCAACTACACTGGATATCTGAGGAAATCCACAATAATCTTCCCTTTCCAAGTTGCTTAACTTATTTACACCCATGAAGTCTTTTTTAGCACGAAATATAGTATGTTTGATGAGAATGTATGCATATTGGGGGGAAGGCATTATCCTACTTACTACAAGGAACAAAACCTCAAAACAGCTAGTACAGCAGTAATAACACCATTAAAGATGTTAATGCGTATTATTTGGGTCAAATAGATATATTGCATAATAATAAAACAGTCTATCTATTTGACAAAGCAATCAGAAACATGTATATACTTCACAGACCCTCAAAAACACAGAAAGCAAAAACTGTCAGAATTACAAGCATAAATGGACAAACAGTTATCATGGGATATTTTAATAACTTCATCAGAAGCAGATAAATTTACTTTAAACTAGGATGGTGAAGAAAAACAAAGAGGCGAGAAAGGACTTGCTAAATATCCTATGTAGGTCAAGACAAGAAAGCTTTGATAAATCCAATCAGTGGTTCTCCAGTTTTAGCTTGGATGCAAATCAGCTAGACAATGAATTAAAACACAGATTCCTAAGCCCAACCCTAGTGTTTGTGATTCTGTAGGCTTAAGGTGGAGCCCAAGAATTTACATTTCTGGCAGGTTCCCGGGTAGTACTGATGCTGGTGGCTGTGCGAAGAAGCACAATGGAGAAGCAGAAACAGTGGGTGTTTCTGCCTGTTCTTCCAGTTACAGAATTCCAAAATTCTCTTCCTGCCATTAGACGCAGTCATAGAGGGACTGTGGTGCAGAGTCTCACCCTCCTTTCACTCTGGCTAAAGGGATCAGATATGCTTTCTTCTTCTGGAATTTGATTCTTGAGCAGAATGAACCTACGGCTGAAAGCCGCTGAGTTTATTCTTCTGTTGCCACCTCCCATAGAAATGGCCTAGGCCGACACCGCGGCTCACTAGGCTAATCCTCTGCCTGCAGCACCGGGTTCTAGTCCTGGTTGGGACGCCGGATTCTGTCCCGGTTGCTCCTCTTCCAGTCCAGCTCTCTGTGTGGCCTCGGAGTGCAGTGGAGGATGGCCCAAGTGCTTGGGCTCTGCACCCCATGGGAGACCAGGAGGAAACACCTGGCTCCTGGCTTCGAATTGGCACAACGCGCCAGCCATAGCGGCCATTTGGGGGGGGGGGGGTGAACCAACAGAAGGAAGACCTTTCTCTCTGTCTCTGTCTCTCTCTCACTGTCTAACTCTGCCTGTTTAAAGAAAGAAAGAAAGAAAGAAAGAAAGAAAGAAAGAAAGAAAGAAAGAAAGAGAAAGAAAGAGAGAAAGAAAGAAAGAGAGAGAGAGAGAGAGAGAGAGAGAAAGAAAGAAAGAAAGAAAGAAAGAAAGAAAGAAAGAAAGAGAGAGAGAGAGAGAAATGGCCCATTCTTTTCTTTTCTGCCCTGGTTGCTCTCCCAAGACTGATTCTATAGCATTTTCTTCAAATGACCCCACATCTTTGCATTTTAGTGACTTGTTTAACACGTTGTTTTGCTTAAGTTAACCAGAGATTGTCAGCTGCTTGCAACCAAAGACTCCAGCTGATATCTGAGGAGTGAGAGAGCTGGTTAGGTGGCTGTGTGTTTCCTACGGCTGCAGTAGCAAACTGCGCCAATCCTGGTGGCTGAAAATAGTGGAAATTCATTTTTTCACAGTTCTGTAGGTCACAAATACAAACTCAAGTTTGAAGCAGGGTCACACTCTTTTTTAGAGACTCCAGGGGAGACTCTGTTCTTTGTCTCTTCTTGCTTCTGGTGGTCACTGGTATTCCTCAAATTGTGCCCATTGCAATCTCATATCTGCCTCCATGGTCACCATTGCCTCCTCTTCTGAGTGCAATCCCCCTCTGCCTTTCTTGTGAGGCTGTGTTGAAGAACCCACCTGGGTAACCTTCTCTTCTTCAGATGCTTACTCACATCTGCCCAGTCCCCTTTTCCAAACAAGGCAACATTTACAGGTTCCAGGTATTAGGATGCAGGCATCTTAAGAGGAGCTATTTTTCAGCCTATCATAGTGACTGTCTTCAGACTGGGTAATTTATAAAGAAATGAGATTCATATGGCTCATGATCCTGGGAAGTCCCAGAGCAGGGTGCCAGCCTCTGGAGAGGGCTTTGGTGCTGCATCCTGGTATGGCAGAAGAGTGAGGGAACACCCACAACACGGGGACAGCACAAGGGGCAGCCTAACTTGTATAACAACCTGTTCTCCCGATAACTGACCCAGCTGTATGATAAGAGCACTAATCTATTCATGAGGACCCCCCCCCTTCATGCCCCAAGCATCTCTTAGTAGGCCATCCCTCCCAACACTATTGCATTGGAGACGATGTTTCCAACATGTGGGTTTGAAGGGACACCTTCACACCATTGTCCTGGTGTTAGCACTAATAGTCTTATATCCCAGGGAAACCCTCAGTCCCAAACATCCTTGGACTAGTGTGCTTGCTCCTGAAACTCTCTGTGCCAGAAACAACAGGAGTTTACCTGGGCCTTTCTGAGTTTCAGTCTTGCATTCTGGAAAATCTCCCAGTCTGAGGCAAACACAGTTTGTAGTTTACCCTCTCTTGGTTTTACAGCAGCAGCCTAGTGACAGTAATTCTCTTTAACTCTTTCCTAGAGCACAGAAGATACCAAATATGTGGAATGCAGGCCTCTAGCAAGATGAGCCTGGAGAGCTATTAAGGGAGTAACTAATCATCATATTGCTGTTAATTATCAGTGGTCAATTTTGAAAGTGAGGTTCATTTCCCAAGAAAAACAAAGGGAAATGATTTAAGCGGATAATTTTAGATAAATAGTAATCAGCTGCTTTGAACCCTGAGGAGAAGAACAAAGAAATGAGTAACTTGCTTTAGGTGTAATTGGAGCAAGCTTACTGTATTGTTTGTCTACTGTGGGCTCCTATCCACCAGGACCATAACCATCCACAAATACTTACTAGAAATGCCAGTTCTTGAGCCTCACCATAGAATTTATGACCAAGTCTCTGAGGTTGGGGCCCAGAAATCTGAACTTTAAGCAGTCATTATGCAGTGGGTGTCTGGCACACAATTAAGTTACCATTTGGATTCCTGCATCATTGACAGGGTAAAATACAATAGTGCCTATCAAATCTGAGCACAGGGCCAGCTACCTAGCAAGAATTCACCATATTAAATTGCTTACTTGATAAGAAGTAGTCCAAAGTCTAATATTGGAGGACTTTAAAAAGCTCGTGGAATATGGAATTAAAAGATGTTTCTTTTGTTGCAAGAAAAGCTTGATATCCAGTCCGGTGTTGTGGTGTAATAGGCAAAGCCTCCAGCTGCAGCACTCCCATCCCATATGGGTGCCAGTTCAAGTCCTTGCTGCTCCTCTTCTGATCCAGCTCTCTGCTGTGGCCTGGGAAAGCAGTAGAAGATGGCCCAAGTGCTTGGATCCTGGCACCCACATAGGAGACCTGGAAGAAGCTCCTGGCTCCTGGTTTCAGGTCGGTTCAGCTCCATCTGTTGTGGCCATTTGGGGAGTGAACCAGTGGATGGAAGATCTTTGTCTCTGTCTCTCCCTCTCTCTTTTTGTAACTCTACCTCTCAAATAAATTAATTTAAAAAAAAAAAGGAAAGCTTGAAATC